>NC_081557.1:19262875-19423249 GCF_022355385.1 Mustela nigripes
CCAAAAAGCTCCAGCAAGGTTTCTGTGTGTCTGTATATGGAAAGTGGTAAGTTGATTCTGAAAATTCATTTGGAAAAAGAAAGAGACATAAAAGAGAGTCTTGAGGGTGAACTAAACTAGAAGATTTTCCTTACCAGATATTAAAAGTTATAGCTAGTGGTACTGAGCAAGAGATGGACAAATAGGTCAATTGAAAACAGAACACAGAACAAACCAAACATACACAGTCACTTTCTCAGTGTTATGGAGTAAGCTTTTCAATAAGTGATGCTAGGTCAACGTAAAATCCATATAGGGGAAAAAAAGAATCTTGACCTTTATCTTCCCACCACACACAAAATCCACTTTTAGATGGATGGTGATCTACATGTGAAAAGTTTTAAAGCTTCTAGAAAATAACACAGAAAAATAACCTCATGATTCTGGGACAGGCAATAACTCCACACATAAAACAAATAGTACCAGCTATTAAAAAAATACTAATAGAATTTCATTATGGTTCAGAACTTGGGTTCATTAAAAACACCATAAACAAAGTTCCAAAGGCAAGGGACAGAGTGGGAAAAGATATCTGAAGTAATATGTATGCTATAAAGGTCTGTGTATCTGAAAATAAGAATTCCTACATATAATTTTTAAAAATGGACACAAGACATCAACAGGTACTTTATCTGATAACTTTACCAGATATTCAAAAGGTTATTAAATGAAAACAGTATTAAACATCATTAACTTGCATTTCCCTGACCACAAAGAGTACCACTACACACCCCAACAACTGTTATAATTTAAAACCAACATTTATACTAAGTATTGGTGAGAATATGAAGCAATGAGAATTCTGATACACTGTTGCTAGAAGTATAAATTTGTATAACCATTATGGAAAACTGACATTATCCATTAACACTTTTAATTCAGGTATTTCACTTGCAAGTCTATACAACAAATATATTCTCCATAAGATGCTAATAATAAGAATGTTCACAGTGCCATTATTTGTAACAGCATCAAACTGTAAACAAAGACAAATGCCCAACAGTAATATGGCATACGTATACAATATACTATAAAATACCATATACTGCAATAATAAACAACTGTTTCATACTGCAACATGGTTAATCTTGCCGACATTAATACTGAGTAAAAGAAGCCAGACACCAAGGAATATATATTATTTATATAAATAAAAGGTAGCAAAAGAAATCTACGGTGATGATTTTCAGAAGAGTGGTTACCTTGGCAAGGGGGATACTTAGGAAGGGGGAAAGGGAAGCTTCTGGGATGCTGGTAATGGTCTATATCCTGCTTTGGTTGGTTACACAGGTTTCTCCACTTCTTGAAACATTCATACTGTACTCAGTATATTGCACCGTGTATAAGTGACACTTCAAAATAAAAATAGAGCTGATGATAACTAAAGGCTCTATGTGTTAATATTTTCCTTCAAAGTAACTTAAATAAGAGATCATGAATAGAAAAAGTTGAGGTTTATAAATCTATTATATTTATAAATATATTTTTTTAAAGCTTCAGAACCTAGAAGTCATTCTGAGAATAACTGAATGGGTTAACTAGCTAATCCTAGTGGGTTCCTACGAGCCCTGACAGGTCGCTTCAATTAAATAAAGTGTTTCAAAAGTGACACAGACTCCTAGATACCTGTTTGATGCTACTGATAACTAAGAGTTTAAATATTACCTGAAAGATCCTCCTTGGTACTCTTCAGGTAACAGTTTTCCATCTCTTGCTTTCTTCGACAGGACCTGGGAAAGAAAAACACAAATACAGCATGCCAACCAACACCACATTACAGCCTGTTGTCACTTAAAATATTTGTAGAGGGTATACACTCATCTCTCACGTGCCTTGATTTAACTTCACTTTCTCTAATACAATTAAAAAATGAACAAGTTAGAGAGCAGATAGTCGTAAGAAGCTAACGCTGTAAATTGATACTCTACAAAAACTGCTTTCCTTTAAAAATTCTTCCAGTACTAGAATTACTCTGTACCTCACTACCATGCAGAATGCTTCAGTGTTTTCTATAGAAACAGTGAAATTTATTGTGTCTATAGTGTTTTTTTCTTGTAAGACACGGTATTACATGAAGCCATTCTTGTCCACCTGATTGCTTTTACATAATTGTTCAATGGCAATAATCCCACAACCAATGTATTAGTTTTCATCTTTCTTTTTCACATATAATATAGCTACATAACTACAGACAGTTGTAAACATTCTAAAGATGCTACGTCTGCCACAATTCAGTCACGTCCCCAGTGTTTTAATTTGGTTCGCTGGTTTTTCAATTATTTCATATAAAATTTCAGAAGTGGAATTACAAAGTCCTAGTACATAAACATTTTCTTGGTTCTTAATTTTACAACTGAGGCAGTTCCTGAATGAGCTAGTCCAATTTGCACTGCCACGAGAAATAGAAGAATGTGGTAATTTTTTTATCACTTTAGCAAAACTGATTTCTAAAACCGATAGAGGGAAAGACAGACACTCTGAGAGTGACCTTAAGTAGTTAAATTTTCCTTTACTTGCATTTGCAATTAATCACACTTACGTTAACTTTTATTTTTTAATGCTTCAAAAACAAAGGAACGGAGATTGAGTCATTACATATGAAAAATTAATAATGAACTAATTCATGAGTGGAAGAAAAAAATTAAACTATTGTCATTTTGGGAGATGAAATAAATCTGATGCTTAATTTTCTGTTCTATACAGCTAACATAAGTACAATTACAATCACCGTTGAAAACTGTTCAATTTTAAACCAGAGAGGACTTAATTTTTGAAAACCAAAAATATCCTTTAAAAAGTCATTCTAAATGACTTTTAAAAGTCATTTAGATCATTCTAAAAATGATCTCAATGTATCACTGTGACTTTCTTACAGTTGAGACAGATGTAGTTATCTGGATGCAGTTATTTATAAAACTACTTGGATCCAAAATGACAACTGAAAAGATGAATTTAGACTTGTGTGGTCCTTGGACTATCAGAAATAGGACAATCTACAAATGTGTTTTTTCTGCCTTAAGCAATGTGACTGCTCACATGATATAAACAGACATGTATCATATGAACTCTGAAAGGCATTTCTTTAAAGGCACATGATCTCAACAAACCTGCTGTTACCAGGCTAAAAGCAAATAACACAGACATTCTTTAAAAGATGGGATTGCAAGCCCACATTTAAAAAAAAAAAAAAAAAAGAAAGAAAGAAAGAAAAGAAAAAACAAACAAACAAAACTCTGTAGATCCTAAACACATCAAGCAGGATATTCCTACCAATGAATTCTAAAAGCTTAGAATAAGAATAATTCTGAGGAGGATTACTGGTTTTGAAAATCGCTAATTCTCACTGGGATTTCCCAGCAATGCACACTTAAAATCAAAGCATATGCTATCCCAAGCCTCCAGCTGAAAGGATGTAATACAAGATGACCAGCAAATACACATTCTTTATTAATTCATTTAAAAAATTTACTGTGCAAACAGAGGAAAACTTTGCCTCTGTCTTTTAAGACTGTTATAATTAATGAAGAATTAAGAATAACATGGGTTCTAAGGCTTGTTATTGTATTACTTTTTATTTAGGGACTAGAAACTTGAACTCAGTTGAGACATGACTTTGGCACCACATAATGACATCCTTGAGGCTTGTTATGGTCAGGAAGTAAAAACTTAGTGCAAATATTCTTAACCTGGGTCCACGGATGGAGTTCCAGAGACCCACAAACTCCTTAAAAAATTAATCTTAGTAACATTTTTTATTGAAAATTTAAAAAATAAATTCACTGAGCATCTATGATCTTCCTTCCACGCACTCTTGCAGAATTGGTTATATGGCAAGAACAAGGCCCTCAAGGTCAGACAGAAGGGAGCAGAGAAGGACCAACAAATAAACAAGGTAACTTCAAAGACTGATCAACGGCATACAATAAAAAAACAGGGTAAGGCCAGGGAGCTACTTAAGCTATGGAAGCCACAGAAGACCTCAGAAAGTAGCACCTGAACTGAGAAACACCCAGATTTAAATAAATCCTCTCTTCTACTGCTTTTTAGATGGATCACCTTGGGCAAACTTGCTAAAGCTTTTACTAAAACTTCGTTTCCTCAACTTCAGATGGGGAAATTAAGGTTTCCACTATAACACGGGGCTAACAGAATTAAATAAAGTGTTTAGCCTAATGGTTGGTATATCCCAGGAACAAGAAAGAGTGGAGTGTTAAACACCAGCAGCAGGGTGGGAGAGAGAAGCAGAGAGAATGGGAAGCACAGAGTAGCCAGAGCGCAGGATTGCTGGGAATTAGAGGAAAGCCTCGAGGACCACCAGAGGCCCTGGAACATTCCAAAGGGTTAAGACTGCCCTTCTCATCGCTCAGAGGCTGCTCATGCTGCCTCCTTACCACCTCAACCTAGGTTCTTCCAGGATACAAGGAACAGACTATGCATTATCATATTAAAATTAATAAATTGGTCAAAATCAAAGAAATCATCTTGAAATGGTTAATTAAAAAATTTTTATGTATGAAATATGCAAATATTAAAAATAAGAAAAATATATAAATATTTAAGAAAATTCTAACTCTATAGTTAAATGTGATCTCATTTGAATTTCACAAAAACACTAAAATACATGAATTCTCATTGCTGTTGAAAACTTTTGATGAACAAAAGGCATATAACTATCTTATTAACCAATCTAATTACTTGACTTTTCAATCAGTCAAATTAATACCACCACCCAATTAAGAAAAAGTTACATTTTTATCTATAAAAACACACTGCAAATCTTTTCAAAGAGGAGTGAAGATCTAAAAATGTCTACTCCACTAAGGTCACCCTTAATTATATCTAACTTGAAAATTCAACAGTATGCTTTTAAAAGTAGATTAATTTGTGTTCATGTATTTTGAGCAAGTTCATCGATATGTGTATATACTGTCAGCTCTCCAAAGAAATCTTATCTTCTACTTTTAATTCCTCCTTATAACTTTTCATCTACTATATATACAACTGGTCTTTGGTAAATGAAAGAGAAAAGAATCACTTATCTAAATGAATCTGAAATTTTCAGTTCTAACACTATAAGAGCTGATACTTCTGTCAAAAAAGTACCTTTGGAAATTATAGTGTTTGTCAGAGGTGACCTACTGTCTGGTTCCTGCCGATTCAATGGAATATTTTGGGGGAAATCGGACTCCTCCATATTGGGAGCTATAAAAACTGCTTTTAAAGAAACTTGGGAAAAACTCCGTACTTTTGCTTCTATAATATTAAGTACTTTAGTGGTCTCAATTCTAGAGAGGAAATGAATGAAATCAAATTTGAAGAATAAAAAGCTGTGAACAGTGAGGTCTCTCCATTACCACCTTCATAGGAATATGGTTTCAGCTTTAACTTTAAAACCATCTAAAATATCCTTGTTAGAGTTGAATTCTAGACTTTGGGAAATAAAGCATTCACCTATAACTTGAATACAGTTGATCCTCATTTATCTGTATGTTTTTTTCTGAACTCTTGATGGTTAAATGTTCTTTTTTTTTTTTTTTTAAATATTTTATTTATGTATTTGACAGACAGAGATCACAAGTAGGCAGAGAGGCAGGCAGAGAGAGAGAAGGAAGCAGGCTTCCCGCCAAGCAGAGAGCCCGATGCGGGGCTCGATCCCAGGACCAACGAATCATGACCTGAGCTGAAGGCAGAGGCTTTAACCCACTGAGCTACCCAGGTGCCCCGATGGTTAAATGTTCTTAAAGTGGGTCATACCTAGGTTAAAACTTAAAAAACCTTCATATATGACTGATGATCATTTGGAAATACATCACAGTGTGACTAGATGATGCCACAACTTAACCAGAAAGTAAATACTAACATTCCAAAAGCATAATATTTCTTAAGACATACCTTTACAGAGTCAGCAATCTCCTGTATACCCTTAGCAGCAGCATCTTTTATGATTGGTGTAATTAAACCTTTATCTGTTGCCACAGCCACTGAAATATCAATAAAGGGCAACTGCTTTGGGCCCTCTCCATCCCAGCTTACATTAACATCTGGCATTTGCTAGGGAACAAACAGAAAAAACATGTCATTCTAAAGAAGCAGATTTATTTGTTTGTTTGTTTGTTTTAAAAAGCAGCTTTAGACCAAGGTGGTTTCAGAGAAATAGCATTATTATGCATTTCTGAAAGTGAGCATAGGTAGAAGCAAATAAATGAAGATTTGGTTTGAAACAATGGTTCGGATCTCTGTGTTAAACGGCTTCTATGTTTGGGAAGAATAGGCATACCATGTTTTTTGAAGCAAGGTTGAGGAAACGCTAATGTACGTGTTTTGATCTCTTACAATAAATAATGGTTAAAAAAAGGTCTCCCTTTGTTCAACCTGATTGCTAAAAAGCATTCGACGTTTGTTATACTTCCTGTCTCTTATGCTGACGGAGATGGCCTTGAGGAGAAGAGGGAGGGAACAGGGTAACAATTCAACCACATTATTTCCACTGGGAAGGTAGAAAGCCCAAGTTTCTAGTATAGCCCTGGAAGATCCATCCGGCCTTTAATAAGTGACTTCCCTCTTGAAGAAAGACTTCTTAGGCTTCATGAACATAAGATAAATGTATGAGCATGCTTGTACTGAACATACACAAAACTACACAGAGGATGAAAAGAGCAGAAGAAATCAGTAAACTCCTGGAGACGGTATGTACTGTACAAATATTGTAGAAAAAATGATGGTGAAAAACAGAAAGCACAAACTAATTTCTCTTCTCAAAAATTCTTTGCTTTAGTAATAGCCTACCTAACTGTACACTGACCACTCCCTGGAGATGCATTCCCCACTGTACTCCAGCTTCTCATCATCCTGCTATGCTCGCTCTCACTGCATTTTTTTTTTTTTTTTTTGGGAGAGCACACGCTCGAGTCCTGGGCGGGGGTGAAGGCAGAGGGAGAGACTCCTAAGTGGGCTCCACGCCCTGTATGTCGGGCTCAATCTCACATCATGAGGTCATGATTGGAGCCAAAATCAAGAGTCTTGATGCTCAGCCAACTGAGCCACCCAGGCCCTCCTCCACTGCACTGCTTTCAGCTGCTCTGTGCATGGAGTTCTCCATCTCTCAAGGTTCAGCTGGTTCATTCAAAGTACGCAAAGCTCATTTATGTCAAAATAATAAACAGTGAAGTCCCAAACCCCGAGAAGATTTTAAGTTCTTCATGGAGAGCACTAAAGTAAAAGAAGAAAAAAAAAAACCCTCCCAAGTGAGGAATATCTGGCAAATAAATGTAATTTCAGAACTATGCAACAAAAACCTACGGGATCTGGCCTCAGTTGTGGTCAGAGGAACATTTATACTCTTAAAACCTCTTTTTCATATTCAAAATTATAATAATTACACATTCCCATTTCCTAACAAAGTATTTTCAACCAAAGTCTAAAATAATTCCGATCTAAAGCAGAAGGAAATAATGGAAGGAATACATAAGGCAACAATACAAATGAACTGAGTACACAAATGCGTAATAATAAGAGCAAGACAGAATTGAGAACAATGTGAGTGTTGAGGATTATTATATTAAAATATTGTATGAAGCAAATTTAAATGACTCTGGGCTAGCAAGTTTTTGGGAATCCAGATGAAATGAGTGATTTTTCTGGGAATATATGTTTCCAAAATTGATTCAAGAAAAAGCTGAAAATTAAACGCTCAATAATTATGGGGAAAAATGAGGCAGTTGTCAAAGCTCCCTCCTCAAAACAGAACTAGGCTTCAGATATTTTTACTGGTGGATTCTATGAAGCTTCAAGAAATAAAAACCGTTATAATACTGAAATATGCACAGAGAAAGGTGAGATGCCTAAATTATAACCATTACCGCTATTTCTGCTTCTGTACTTTCCCTTGCTAACCCATGAAAAGATGGAAAAATACCAGCAGACTTTCTATAGACACTCTGTAACCACACATCCCCCTCCCAGAATTGAACCTGACAGAATGGCTGCCCCCGGACCCCGCCCCCGGCTCTGGGCCAAGAGATAACAGCCATCTGACTCCCGAGAAACCCCCACCCGGAATTGGACGTAACATAATGACTGCTCCCGGACCCCCCCATCCGGCTCTGGGCCTAGAGATAACAACCATCTGGTGCCCCGCGTTTTGACAGGAAGACCCTGGTCAATCCTGAGGTGACACATACCCTAGTGGCGCCAACTCAGCAGTTTGAAGAATGACCCTTTGTTTGAAGAGCCCTTTGCCCTAACCAATAATCCGTTCCCAGGCTTTTCCCGCTCTGTAGCGCGCCAGTCATATTATAGAGTTCCTTTTTGATTTTCCCGCGGTATGTGGTGATTTGTTACAAGATACTATGATGTATGCTAAGTCCCCGCCTCCCCAAAAATAGTGTATAAAAAGTGTTGTGATCCTGAGCTCGGGACCTCTTAGCATCACCGGCAAGGAGTGCGCGGAGGTCCGGGTTCGAACTCGTAATAAACGACCCTTGCTGTTTGGCTTTGACTCTGGACTCTGGTGGTTGTCTTTGGGGGGGTCTCAAAATTTGGGCACAACAAACGGAAAGGAGGAAGTACCCAAATTCACTTTAAGAAGACATTGATTTTAAAAAAGAAAAGCACAAAATATAAATTATAATTACTTACAGCTCCTGATACAAAATTATGAAATGAAATGTAATAACCACTAGAGATTCACATAGGGAGGACAAGAATGATTCATAATTAGAAAATCACTAATATAATTCAAAATATTATTTGCTCAAAAGACAAAAGCCATATGAACACTTAGATATGAAAGGCTAAGAAAATGCAGGACTTTAAAATTCTCTATTATTGTACTGTTCAAGAAATAATAAATTCCTTATAAATATATATATTAAATATAGCACCTAACACGCAGTGAACCAGAAAAATGGCCTAGTCATAGAGAGAAAGGACAGAAAATGGAGAAGAGCAAGAAAGCAAGAAGCCCAGGTTCCAGATCCAAGTCCAACTCTAGCCTCCTGCTCCTCTGCCACTTTCCCCACGTCAGCATGCGGGACTCCATCCCTCCCACTGCTTGGGCCAAAGTCCTGGTCCTTTCTCTCACACCCCACAGCCAACCCATCAGCAAATCTTTTTGGCTCTACCTCTGAAATGTATCCTAAATCCCGCCTTCACTCCAGCTTCACCACTAGCTGCTGTCTTAGCCCAAACCACTGTGGCCATCCATGGCCTCCCAGGGGAGCGCACTGCTGCCTCCTGGCCTCCCTGCAGGCTGTGTTCCACAAACCACCAGAATAGTCCCTCCTTTTTCTTTTCCGAGTTTAAGTAGGATGTCAATCCTTTCTCAAAACCCTCCAAAGGCTCCTCCCCTCTCCTTCATAATAAAATCCCTAGACCTTACCACGGCTGCCAAGGCTTTACCAGCTTCTGGCAGCACAACTCCTCCCTCTTTCTTCTGTTTAATCCCTTCAGCTACCTCCTCTCCTCCAGAAACAGTATCCCCTGCTGGCCACCAGGTCTGAAAGGCAGTGGCCCCTCCCCCCAGCCTCCGTGGGCAGTTCCCTCCGCCTGGCACACTCTTCTGATAGCTCTCTCTTCCAGGCCTTGACTCAGTTACCACTGTGACAGAGAGGCCTATCTTGCCTAACTGTGTGCACCATGACACCCTGACTTACTCTGCAGCAGGGTTGCTTTCTCCTCCTCCACTACACTTTCACTATCTGACAACTACTGGTCTCTCCCAACTATACTATAAGCTCCAGGAGAGCAGAGAACATGTCCACTTTCGTTCACTACCGTTTCTCTAAATGCCTATAATGTACTCAGCATGCAACAGGGGATCAGTTAGTATTTGCTGAATAAACTATAATTAGTTATAGCCCCCTTGATTCTTAGTTTCGTGTATAAAACTGAGGGAGTGAGATTAAATGGTGTATTTTTAGCAATGAAATTACTTAATTTTCGTGACTTAAAAATGACAGTTCTATTTATCATATAAAAATCCCAAGACATGAGACCATTGTATAAGCCAAAATGATTTAGGGTCTGCTACTTACTTTAAGGGTAATGGCTGCTGCCTTGATGATAAAATCATTCACTGATACTTTAATGTCATCTGAAAGAAAAACAAGCATATCAAAATTAGCATTCATAATGAAACTTTAACAATGGCCATTAGGATTTCCAACTTGTTCATTAACGAATTATAGTGAAAAATATTGTAGGTTTTTGTTTGCTTAGTCAGTTAAGAGCTCCCTCATTAGGGGTGCCTGTGTGGCTCAGTTGTTAAGTGTCTGCTTTCCACTCAGGTCATGATCTCAGGGTCCTGGGATCGAGCCCCACATTGGGATCCCTATTCAACGGGAAGCCTGCTTCTCCCTCTCCCACTCCCCCAGCTTGTGTTCTCTCTCCTGCTGTATTTCTGTCAAATAAATAAATAGAATCTTTAAAAAAAAGTCCCGATTAGAAAAACTTTTATGAGATTCTGCAGAAGTAATATTGACCATAAATGTAAAAGATTACTTCTGAATTACAAGTCTTTTAAACTACTCAGATATACTCGAGAACTTGACACATTATAACCAGTTAGAAAGAAAAGAACCACTTCTATGTCTCTAAAAACACAAATGGTCTCTACCGTGATTCAACTGTCTCTCACCCTTTCCAAATGTCTTCATTCTGCATATGTTTTATGATACACTGATTATAGTAGAACAGTGGTAACATTACAGTCATTTTAAAGATATCTGTACCTATCTATGTATCTACCTGAATCTAGAGAGAGATTTTTTACTAATGAAGTGTGTACCAAAAAAATTTAAGACCACCAAGCTGTTTTTTCACTTAACAAAACAGGATATATAGTAAAAGCCAAAGATGAAGCAATGCTGGCACAGATCCTAGTGCAATGAACAAGACGAGGTTTTCTGTCTAGTTGTATGGTGATTCCATCTGAATCAATTTCCTCCCAGTATACATAATTATTTCAAGATAAAGCTAAGCTACCCTCCCTTCCCACAGAGCTGATCATAATGAAAGCATCTGATATACACTTTTGCTTTTCCCAATGGGTAGGAAAGTGTTGAAAAATGTAAACTACACTTGATTTTCTATTGCAAAAGCTTCTAGAAAAAGAATTTTTAAGATCAAGATCTAGTCAATGGTATATGGCAAGATACACAAATCCTGTTACTATAGTATCATGGAATTTTACATGAACAATAGCTCATTACAAAGGCATGCTGGGGATTTCAGAAAGACATTAGATGAATTACCATAAACCCAAATACTGCCAAACAGTCATGGTAACCACCACCTGCTCATCTAATTCATAGCTCTTTTAATTCAGATTTCCAGAGATATAAATATTTTTGTTTGCTTGTTTAAAACCCTTTTAGGAGTAGAAATATAAGTAGTTTCCCAGAGCTTACAGAATTTTAATGATAACATATAAAAGACATGGCCTGCATAAATTCAAATATGTGGACATATTTTATGACCTCATTATGCCTACCTCTTGTGTCTCCCTCACCCTCCCTCGTACTTTATCTATATCTATAGGTATCTACAGTGAAGACTTCCCAAACCACCCCACAGTTAATGATTCCCTATATACTGCTGGAGTCCCCATGCTCACCTAAATTCTCTGTCCTCATCATATCCAACATTTTGTACTTTGGAGCTGATCACTTTCTTCATTGTCGAACACTTTTTCTTACTGTCTTCTATGTCACGGTACCCTCCTGGGTTTTCTTTCTCTCTACCACTCACTCATTTTCTGTCCCTTCCTCTTAATGGTGGCATCTTCCCAAGCAAGAACCTTCTGTTCCAAGGTTTTGATACCATCCATATGCTGATGATTCCTCCAAATGCTACCTCTTATCCTGATGCATCAGAAGCTTGACTTATATGTTCAATTTCTCACATAACATTTCTAACAGGCATTGGAAATCAAAAGAGTACAAAGGAGATTTTTTTTCAAGATCTTTTACTGTCAACTCTTTATTATGGAAATTTCCAAATAGTAAGGAGACTGTTGGTGACACGATTGAGAAGAATAGGAAGTAGTTTCTAAGGGAATATTAAATATTTTCATTTGCAAATCATTACAAAATATTGTAAACATACTTATCTAATGTTACATAACTATATAAGAAAGAAGATTGGAGACAAATAACGTGGGCTCTTTGGAGACCCCCTAGAAACTTCCTAGCTGCAAGGACATACCAAACTTGAACCATGAAAAGATACTAAATTAATCCATCTCTCCATTGAAATAGTACTGTTTCCTGCCTCATGAAAGGAAGAAACCAGAAAAATTATTCCCTTAACGATCTCTATACCATGACTAAGCAAGTATGCTTAAAGCTTGTAAGGGGAGCTTTTAGGATAAACTTTTTAAATATTGTTAATTTTCTGTGAGGCAAGCTTTCCATTCATTTCCTTTAACTTTTAAAATCTCTCAGGCTGTCTTCATATGAATTCTTCAAAGTCTGTATTTAAATTGAAATAATCAGTCCTGTTGTTACTTAAGATGTAGAAAGCCACAAGAGAATGTTTTTCCCACCCTAATAGAGTAGGGGGAAAAAGCAGGAGAAGTTACAAAATCGAAACTTCTTTTGAGTCTGTTAGGGAGTTGAGGTTACAAGACCAACAAGTGACTGAAAATCAAGGGTGATGATTCCCCTCTGAAGAAGGATAAACACATGTCAGAGTGCGGGAGTATGGGACAAAGCATGGAACAATGCCCATGAACAGATGGGGATATCAGCAGAGATGGAAACTCTAAAAAACATTCAAATGGACAGTTAGGAGGAAAAAATACACAATTAAAGATAAATCATTTTTCGTTAGGCTTCACTGACTAAACATAGCTGAGAAAAGAGTCAGTGACATTGAAATTAGGTCAATGAAAATTATTCAAACAGAAACACAAAGGAAAAAAAAGGATGAACAAAAAAAAGAACAGGGAATCTAAGAGCTTTGGACAATTCAAACAGTTGAACATTTATAATCAAGAGTTCCAAAAAGAAAACACATGGAGCAGAACATACTGTAAAAACTAATGGCTCGGAGTTTTCCGAAATTAATGAAAGAGAACACATCAAAAATCCAAGAAGCTGAGAGAAACCCAAACAGGATAAACGCAGTTAGTTAGTTTGTTTGTTTGTTTGTTTTTGAGAGAGAGCGAGCACAGGCAAGCAAGTGCACAAGCCAGGGGGGAAGGGCAGAGGGAGAAGAGAGAATTCCAAGCAGACTCCCTGCTCAGTATACAGCTGAACCTGGGGCTTGATCTCAAGACACTGAGATCATGACCTGAGCTGAAATCAAGAGTCAGATGCTCAACCTACTGAGCCACCCAGGTGTCCCTCATTTTTAAAATTCTTTAAAACACAGCTAATTTGCTAAAGAAAAAAAAAATCAAACATATATGCTGGTGCTTACACCATAGGCAGAAATAAAACATGATAATAAGAATACGAAGGGTAGAAGGAGGAAAATGTAATGTCCTGTTGTAAAGTTCTTACATTATACATGAAGGGATGTGATAAAAATGTGAAGGTAAATCATGATGAGTTAAAGAATTATATTGTAAACCTTAAGGAAACCACCACAAGAGAAAGAGAGAAAGTAAGATAGAATTAAAGTGGAATCAAAATTAAAAAATAACCAATCTAAAAAAAGGCAAGAAAATAGGAAAAAATTGGAAGAGATGGGACAAATAAAGACAAAGAACAAATGGTACAAAGGACAATAGTACAAAGCGAAAGAAAGGATGAAATTATTAAATGAGAATGGTCTAAATATTTAATTAAAAGACAGTACAGGATTAGACAAAAAACAAAGAAAAATAATGTGTTATCTGCAAGGAGTCAATTTAAATATAAAGACACAGATAAGTTAGGAGTAAAAAGATGTAAGATTTTAAAAACATTAAGCAAAGAAAATTGGAGTAATTGTAGCAAAACCAGATAAGAAAGGCTTTGGGGTAAAAAAAGATTACCCCAGGAGTGGACAGGGATATTCCATGACAGATCTATTCATCAGGAACACACCAAAACCCTAACGGTGTGATGTGCCTCCAAACAGATCTCCAAATGATGTAAAAACTGACAGTGCTCACAGGGGAATTAGACAAATCCACTGGAGGTTTCAACACTCTTCTAAGAATTGATAGAACAGATAGGAAGTCAGTAAGGACATAAAAGACATGAATACCACTACCAGCCAACTTCACCTGACATTCAAAAAACACTCCTGAAAAGTAGAACACACTTTCTTTTCAGGGGCTCCTGGGTGACTCAGGAGGTTAGGCACTGACTCAATTTCAGCGCCGGTCATGATCTCAGGGTCATGAGTTCAAACTCCACGTTGGGCTTTGCACTCAGTGCATAGCCTGCTTCAGATTCTTTCTCTTTCTTGCTCTCTCTCCCTTTCCCTGTCTCCCTGCTTGTCCGTTCTCTCTCTCAAAATAAATAAAATCTTAAAAAAAAAAAAAAAAAAAAGGTAGAGGGGCGCCTAGGTGGCTCAGTTGGTTAAGCATCTGCCTTTGGCTCAGGTCGTGATCCCAGGGTTCTGGGTTTGAGCCCCGAATAGGGCTCCCTGCTCCAGGGATCCCGCTTCTTGCTCTCCTTCTGCCCTTCTCCCTGACTCATGTTCTTTCCTGCTTTGCTCTGTTTTCTCTCTCTCAAATAAACAAATAAATAAATAATCTTAAAAATAAAAAGTAGAACACATTCTTTTCGACTACACATGAAACATTCATCAAGATAGACCATATTACGATTATAAAATCTCAAAAAATTTAAAAATATTTCAATCATAAATACAGTGTTCTCTAAGCAAAATGTAGCTAAGCAAGAAATCATAAAAGAAAGGCTGAAAAGTCCCCAAATATTTGGAAACTATACTTACACCTCTAAATGACTCATGGATCAAAAAAGATATCTCAAGGAAAAATGGCAAACATCTTGAACTGAATGAAAAGAAAAATAAAACACATCAAATTTTGTGGCATTCATCTAAAGTACTGCCAAGAGGGACCCTGAAAGCCTTATATGCTTATGTTAGGAATAAGGTTTATTATATTATATTGATCTCAGCTTTCCCCTTAAGAAACCAGAAAACAAAAGAGCAAATTAAACCGAAAGCAAACAGAAAAAAGTAATAAAGGTCAAGAGCAGAAATCAAGGAGAAGAAAATTATAAAAATAGAGAAAGTTAATGAAATCAAATGCAGATTATTTGAAGAGATCAATAAAACTGAGCAATCTTCAGCCAGATTGATCAAGAAAGTAAGAAGACACAAATTACTAACATTGAAAACAAGGGCCTTACTTCAGATTATATAGACATTAGAAGTATAATAAGGTACTGTTATGAACAGCTTTATGCCAATACTGCAGACCCCCTTATTCATGGTTCTGCTTTCCACAGTTTCAGTAATCCATGGTCAACAGCAGCCCAGAAGCAGATGATCCTCCTGACTTACCACCAGATGGCCAGCAGTAGCCTACCGCTATGTCACAATGCCTACGACATTTACTTCATGTGATCTCATCACATGGGCACGTAATCTCACAGAATCATGAAAACAGTGAGTACCATACAGTATTTAGAGACGGAGAGACCACACTGACTTAACTTTTATTACAGCATTATCATTAAAATTGTTCTATTTTATTATTGTTGTTAATTTCTCACTGTGTCTAGCTTTTAAGTATGTAAACAGAGGAGGAACCAGAGTATATACAGGGTTTGTACCATCAGGGGTTGCAGGCCTCCACTGGGGGTCCTGGACTGTACTCCCTGCAGATGAGCGGGGACTACTGTAAATTTCATTACTTAGATAACATAAACAAATTCCTTAGAAGACAAAAACTACTAAAGCTCATTCAAGAAGAAACAGATAACTTACACCTATTTTTAAAAATTCATATTTAAAAATCTCCCCACAAAAAAAATCACTGGCCTAGAGAGCTTCAATGGTGAATTCTACTGGGCAGTTAAAAAGGAAATAAACCAATGCTACCCAAACTCTTTCAGGAAATAAAAGAGAAGGGAACATTTCCCAATTCATTCTGCGAGACCTGGTAACAAATACAGGAAAAAAAAAATCTTTACGGGGTGCCTGGGTGGTCTGGTCATTAAGCATCTGCCTTCTGCTCTGGTCATGATCCCAGAGTCCTGGGATCAAGCCCCACATTAGGCTCCCTGCTCAGCAGGAAGCCAGCTTCTCCCTTTCCTACTCTCCCTGCTTGTGTTCCCTCTCTTGCTGTGTCTGTCAAATAAATTAAAAAAAAAAAAAAATCTTAAAAAAAATTCTTTAAGAAAACTACAGCTTTTCTCATGTACACAGATATAATGAATCTCAGCAAAATTTTATTTTTTTAAAAGATTTTTATTTATTTATTTGACAGAGAGAAAGAGAGAAAGTGAGCACAGGCAGGGGGAGCAGGAGCAGGAGCAGCAGGCTCCCCACTGAGCCAGGAACCAACTAAGACACCTGGGTGCCCCAATTCTTAGCAAACGTTTAGAAAATGAGATCAAGAAATAGGTGAGAAAATTAATGATTTTGGGGAATACAAGGTTAATTCAACATCTGGAAATTAACCAATATAACTGACCAAAATAACAGAGTGAAAAAGGAAAAGATTATTTCAAAAGATGCACAAAGTGAAAAAATTCAACATTCACTTACGCTTAAAATTCTCAGCAAATTAGGAATATAAATTTCCTCAACCTAAAATAAGGAATCTACAAAAACCTATAACTGACATTAAAGAATGAATGTTTTTCCTAAGATCAAGAACAAGGCAAAAAGTCTGCTTTCACCGTTGACATTCATTAATGTACCAGAGGTCTTAGTCAGTACAATAAACCAAGAAAATGAAATAAAAGCCATACCGATTGGAAAGAAAGAAAGAAAAAATTTGTATGTCTCCCAGCAACCTTAGTTTTAACTGACTGCTGGGAGGTAAATTTCATAACCAGGAAGTTCACTTGGAAGAAGAAATAAAAAATTAAAACTTGTATAAAGCACAGGAATATCTTAAGGTCTATGTAAAATCTAAAGCATTCTTCAATCAGTTGGGATTTTATACTTTCTAAAATGTTAATAATTACTGCTTTGTTCAGATATCATACTAAAAGCATGATTTACTCAGTACTATGGAACCAGTTTGTTTCTCATAGGAAAAGTGAGCCAATTCTTTTCTCTAGCACTAAAATACACCCAGATGATGATACTGAAATAAAAAGTTATACAATGTACCTTTATAAAGTAAAGGATTTCATGTGTATTGTATTAAGTAAATGTAACTTTACTAACCTCTGACCAGACTTTGTCTAGCTTTTAAAACAGCTCCAAGGTCACAGTCAGCAGTAGCGTATGAATGAGGTACAGTACTCTTAGATTCAGTTAACCTCTTGGCAATAACTCTTCGAATATTGCTAGCAGGGATTTCAGTGAATGTGCCCTGCAAAGAAATTGCAATCTGTTCATTAAACCATAAATATGGAAATGGAAAAAACAAACTCCATAACTAAAATCTAGTCTCAGTGACTTAGCTTTCGGTAATAATTAACAATTACTATAGGAAAAGTACAAGTAAAAATTCTTAGTATAAGGAGGAATATAAGAAATCCAAAGAGTTTTAATTTTATAGTACACAACTGTAGAAAATAGTATAATTCATTTTTTAGTTATAAATGGGTCATCTTATGTTACTATGTTTAAGATGATCAAAAAGAAATCTCCCAAGTCGTGAATAGTTCTCCCACGGGTGTCTGTGTGAAACAGAAACAGAGAGATAGATACACACTCATACCGCCTGTAAGCAGCTTCTGTTACAAATATCACTTCTTAATAAAACTCAAAGCATACAATAATTCAACAAACAGCAACAGACAATTCTTACTTACAAATGGCCTGCAGTAGAAAAAGGTAATTCAATATATTGGATAATCTGCCAAACCATTTCTTCTTTGGTTTGTTAATTTTAAAAGAAATTACATGAGTATCATATTTCCTAAAAATTCACAATATAAAGTATAGGTGAGATAATAAAATCTTCCTATAACTCTATACTGCAGCTTTTCTTCTCTGTTCCTTGAAGCTTTTACCAAAAGCAGGATGGACCTTAAACCACATGTGATCCCTTCCTTGACCTTCACGCCATTCTGGGACCAGATCAAAATCACCTCAGAGTAATAACTACGCAGCTGAAAATACACCTGATTTTCAAAACTAAACATTTTAGGTTGGCAGAGAACTTGTTCCAACAGAATATATGCTCTCTATATACCATAAAAATTTCAAAGTCAGGTTTATGTTCTTAATTTGAATAATCTACTTCTTAAAAATAGAAGATCTGATTACACATAAATGTTTTCTATGTGCTATCATGAATCATGAATTTACACTAAAGAATTTTGTTTCCCAAGAAATTTATACTGTTTGCAACTATTCTGAAATTTACTGGGATATACTTCCCCAGAAGAAAGAGGAGGATACATTTGTGTGTTTAGTTCCCAAGTGCCCATTCAGTTTTTCCACAAACCTGATTATCCTGCATTTCTTCTGAAGCAAATGACATGAAATATACTAAGAGAATGAGGTAAAAAGAGGCAAAAATGGAATATTTTGACATTAAAAAAGGGTTGTTACACTGCCTGTATCCGAAAAAGAATGTCTAGCAGTGCAGTCTCTAACAGTGAGACTATCCATTCTCTCAGTCAGAATCAAACAGCCACAGAAGAGGGCTAGTGGCAGCTACCCATTAATAGTGCCACACCCAAGAAAAGCTACATGAAAAGTATCATAATTACAGAACATACATATATAGCAATGAATTTGGAAGTCAGCAACATACAAACAAATCAAGTTTGCGAAAAACAAAACATCTGGAGTATTTCCTCTTTATCACTTTCAGGTACTAGTAAAATGGATTAGTAGAATCACTTGTTAAGAGATAGTAATGGCTCTTGTTTTCTTTCTCACTAAAGTCTGGAAAAAACTGAGTCTACTCAAATGGTATTACCGCTGCATTAGGTTGTCCAGGAGTTGACAGTGGTGGGATCATTGGCCGTGGATATGGTGGCGGTGGCGTGGCTGTGGCCTGTGAGGGTGGAGGCACTGTGGGAGTGGCTGGAGGGGTTGGGGTGGGCCTGGATTCAGTAATCTTGCCCGTTTCTTTCAACTGGACCAGTTTGAGAGCATCCCTTAAGATAAGAGATACAGAATCATGATTAGAAACAAGGAACAGAGTGTTTAGAAAGCAGAGATGAGCTGTGGAGAGAAGGTACTGAACTAGAGAGATGTCAAGGCCAAAATAATGCAAAATGAATGGCTTGAGTTAAGCAAGCAAATCTTATCTGGTCTACTGATTCATATTATTCACCCACTACAATATTTGGACATTTTCAAAAACCAAACAACCATTCAAATTTATCAAAGTACTGGGTGTAGGTATCTTTAAAAAGGAAATTAATCTTTTTTTTTGAGGGGGGCTATCATCTGATAGATGAACAATTCATAAACCATACTCTTGTTCTTTATACTAGTCAAATAACTTTCACATGGCATTTAGAAAACATCAAATTTATCACAACTTTATTAGGATATTTACTAAATTATTAGATTTTCTAGTGCAGATTGCCTTGTTTATAGCCAGGATATCACACCATTTTGAATTGCTCAATATGTTGTCAGCACCATCTAATGAAATAGACCTAACCCAGCGCATCATTCAGAATGAAAGGTAACTAAACTAGTAATAGACTTAACTTGCATTAAAGGTATCTTTGGTTTTTAAAGGGATTTAATTAGATTATTGTGTGTGTGTGTGTGTGTGTGTGTGTGTGTGTGTGTGTGAAGCTTTCAATCTATGCTAAGTTATAGTGGGTATGAAGTAATACATTCTCTTAAACAAAATGGCTTTTACAAAAATTATAATATTTGACAATTCAAAAGAACCCTTTCCAAAAACAACATTTTACAGATTAAAAGTGTTTTTAATCTAAAAAAATTTTTAAAGGGTTTTACATAATCTAAAAACATCATGGTGACACAATTTAAAGGCCAATTACATTCCTTAACCTTCTCAAACACAGTTTAATTATTATTGTTTATCAAAAGAATTATGAGGGGGAAAACCTAGCAAGCTGGGCATATTTGAAATGACAATCAACCTCCCCTAAACAAAGCCTTTTACTTAATATCTTATGGCAACATGGTAGGCAGAATTCTGAGATGGACATGATGAGGGAGCAGGAGGCTGGCTGAGGACAAAGCAAAAGCTGGCACCTTGCACCCCCTCTCCATCCGCTCCCACTCCCCTTGGTAATTCCTCAGGCACCCCTGACTGCCATAAACTAGAAACAAATAGTTAACTTGCAGAGATCACAATCCTGCAAGACAGGAGTCTCCCTCGGTTTACAAATGTCCTAGAGATCTACAAACAAATAAGTTACCTTATCAATAGCACAATTTCCAGAGGCAAATAACTCAGTTCCTCAAACCCTCCCCTCCATAAACAAAACTGAAGGAGGCTGAGGTAGAAGGGAATATAAATATAGTTAAATCTCTTCTAAACCTAAATCTCACTAACAAAGATGACTGATAGCAGGATTGTGACATCCCACCAAGAATCTCCCAACTATCTTGATGTTAATGGCTGGCCTAAAGACAGCATTGACCAAGCTGCAAGGGCAAGGCCTCAGGTAGGCCTCCGATATCTTGGCACCTTGCAGGCCCTCCTTAGCATATGAAAACTCCTTTGAAACCTCCCTTCCCCTCACCTTTCCCCAACCGCAGGGTACAGAACCTGCCATCGCTCCCAACCTGGGGCAGGAGTTCTTCCTGCCCACGGGTCCTGTCCCTGTGCTTTAATAAACCACCATTTTGCACCAAAGATGTCTCAAGAATTCTTTCTTGGTCATCGGCTCTGGACCTCAGCACACCCAACCTCACCTAGGTTCTAGAACTTTATCAGACAGCTCCAATATTCTTGTATATACAGAATTTTACCGGGTGTACACAGCCCACATAATCCCTTACGAGTATGATGGATAAGCTCCTGATTAGGTTACATTACAAGGCAAAGGTGATGGACTTTGTAGACATCATTAAGGTTCTCAATCAGATGGCATTAAGTTCACCAAAAAGCAAAAGGTAAAATTACCCCGGTGGGATCAGACATATCAGATAAGCCCTTTAAAAGAAACCAGGAATTCCTAGAAGAGACCTGAAGGGAGAAAGATTCTCCCGCTGGCGCTAGAGGAGCCTATGGGCATTTGTGAAGATAAGCACAGGGCAAGGACCTGAAGGCGGCCTCTAGGAGCTGGCACCAGTCCTTAACTAAGAGCCAACCAGGGGCCAGAGTGTGAAAGACTGGATTCTGATAGATAGACTGAGTTCTGATAGAACTGAATTCTACCAACAACCATGTGCCTAAAAGAAGTCTCCAATAGATGAGACCCTAGTCCTGGCCAAAACCTTGATTTCAGCCTTGTGACCAGGAGCTGAGAACCCAGCCATTCTGGTTCGCAATTTCTGACCTACAGAATTGTTAGATAATAAACGGGTGCTGTTTTAAGCTGGTATGTGTGTAGTAATTTGTTTTGCAGTAATAGAAAATTGACCCGGGCAGACATGTTTCAACTGGGAGCACATTATTAGAGGAATCCCCCCATGTGTACTCATACCATTTTTAGGAAGGAGAGTCCATGCTTTATATCTGGTCCAAAAAGGGGCACATGGAATTAACACTAAGTATGAACTAACTTGTTTCAAAATTAATAGCTGACATTTAACAAGAGAGGTCAGATTGGCGAAGAACTCTTAAACGTTTTACCATCTTGGATCCCTAATAAGCATTGAAAGGGGAGTAAAAGTGAGAAAATAAGCCTCTATGCTTGTATTGTGCTTATGCATCTTACACGAGCCCTGTAAGGGAGGTATTATTACTCCCAATCCATTGGTGACTAAGTGGGCTCAGAGAGGTTAAATTCCAAGTATAAGTTAGAATTTCTCAAGCACCTACTCTACTCTAGGTGTGGAGGATAGAGGGTTTAAACAAGACACTATTCTGCAGAACAGTCTATATTAATCAGGCAAACAAACGACAGATAATGACACACTATGAAGAAAATAAAGCAGAATAACGACATGAATGACAGGTGAGAGGAGGGGTTCTTTGAAAATAGGATGGATGGTCAGGACCTGAGGATGTGGTATTTGTGTGGAATGATTTGAAGGAGGAAGCCACAAGAAGACCTAGGAAAGCATGTATCTAGACAGGGAAAATACAGTTGCTTCTAACAATAGAAGGCAGGCCAGTGTGGAAAGAGCAGTGCAGAAGGAGGAGAGGGTTAAAAGATGAAGCCAGGACTGGCATCAAACCCAGGTGTGGCCAACTCCAGAGCTTGTGCATTTTCTACTACTTTTCTCATACTTGTGCACACAGCATGCAAATATAAACCAAGGCAGAGTCAGATCAATTTTTTTTTCTCACATGAACAGACTGGGATAGAATGCAGTACATCTAAGA
Source organism: Mustela nigripes (assembly GCF_022355385.1). Lineage (NCBI taxonomy): Eukaryota > Metazoa > Chordata > Mammalia > Carnivora > Mustelidae > Mustela > Mustela nigripes. The sequence continues at coordinate 19,285,443 of NC_081557.1, forward strand.
TTAACAGTTAAGTCTGAGATTGAGCAACAGAATGTGATCTACCTCATCTAAAGCCAAATGTAGGATCTCCTGACCATGGCCTCCAACCCATGACACAAAAATCAGCACAGGCGTAACTGGAGGCAGTGCTGGTTCTCGGAGCAGGTGCCACAACATGGTGATGGAAATGCAAAGAATAAGGGCAAGGCGGAGGTACGTGGCCTAGGAGGGAATGACCTTATGTACTGTTAAGGCTTTTGACAACTTTGGAAGTCAATGTTTAATTTACTCATATTTACAACCGAAAGCACCATTTTCCAGTTAATTATGATAATATTTACATGTAAAATAAATGGCTGCCAATAACATTTCTGGGGATTTATGCCATAAGCTAAAATCCTAGCCAGATAAACAAAAAAAATGAGCAATGAGGGGCGACTGAGTGACTCAGTGAACTGAGCAACCAACTCTTGATTCCGGCTCAGGTCATGATCTCAGGGTGGTAGGATGGCGCCCCATGCTGGGTTCCGCGCTCAGCAGAGAGTCTGACTGACGATTCTCTCCCTCTGCCACCTCCCCACGTGCTTGCTTGAGCACTCTCTAAAATAAAATAAATAAATAAAATCCTTAAAAAATAAGCATTGATATATAAAAAATAAGCATTGATATATTCTGTTGATTCAGAAAAAAAATGCTTTCAACAAAAGGTATCTAGCTTTTAAGAGCTCTTACATGTCATAGCCTAACATTACTAGTCTCTTTCCATTATATAAGGTAATTAAATACATCTAACAAAACCTATTACTAATCTGGGTTTTAAATCAAATTAAAGTTTAGCATAAGAATGTCATGCCCAAAACACACCCATTTCTTTTTTTTTGTTAAGATTTATTTATTTATTTGACAGAGATCACAAGTAGGCAGAGCAGCAGGCAGCGAGAGAAGGGGAGGGAAGCAGGCTCCCTGCTGAGCAGAGAGCCCCATGTGGGGCTCCATCCCAGGACCCTGGGATCATGACCTGAGCTGAAGGCAGAGGCTTTAACCCACTGAGCCACAGAGGCGCCCTCCCCCAGCCCGCCCTCTTTCTTTCTTTCTTTCTTTCTTACTTATTTATTTATTATTTATTTATTTATTTGACAGAGAGAGAGAGAGAGATCACAAGTAGGCAGAGAGGCAGGCAGAGAGAGAGAGAGGAGGAAGCAGGCTCCCTGCTGAGCAGAGAGCCCGATGAGGGACTCAATTCCAGGACCCTGAGATCATGACCCGAGCAGAAGGCAGAGGCTTAACCCACTGAGCCACCCAGGCGTCCACGCCCTATTTCTTTATATGGGGATCACCAGTTTACTCTCAGGCATGAGTTAAAAATAAACAAAAATAACAGTTGTCTGAATACGTCTATTTAAGAAAAGACTGCTCACACTAAACTGACACATTTTTATTTCACTAACAGCATAACTACTATTTACTATTTTGTCAAGAAATAGGCAATTTGGCTTCATTCTTGTAGTAATTAAGATTCCTGGGTATAAACGCTCTAAAGAATAAAAGTAAGGAGAAGTCAATAATCATAACCAAGTAAACAGGAAATCAATTCTGGCCACTGCTTCACAGTAAACTTTCACTGCTGATTTTACATTTACATACGTCATAAAGTATAAATATTCATTCATGTTTAGTAACAGCCAACAATTTAGTTTCTATAATGCAGAGAATGCTTTTAATGATTTCTGTCCATGAAATAATGAGTAAGAGTCTACATGAAGAATTGGGTGGGCACTGAAAGCTGTAAAAATTAGGAGGAAAACAAATAAACCACATACTTCTGCACAAAAGCAGAAGAAACCCTGGTAGTTCATTCAGGGTAGAACCTTTTCTACGAGGATCCTTAGAGAGTAATTCATTTGGGTGTGCTATGACTTAGTTTTAAAAAGAAACACCACTGCAAACATGCTACACACTTCCCTGTCACACCTATCAGAGCTTTTCATGCTATGATATAAACACAAACATTAGCTACAGCTATGACTTAAGACATAGATATACAAAAGATACTAGGTTACAGGCAAAGATCTTAAATGTATTCTGTTTCTAACTGTGGACCTGCACTAGCTTTCCTAAAATAATCACATAAAAGGCAAAGTCAGGTCTGTATGCTTTTGTGCAACATACATTCTCAGCAATATGTTTCAGCAATATGTTTGCTCTGCTGCAACATTTAAAATAGCAACCCTAACACTGAGTTTACTTCATAAACACAATAGATCAGAGGCACTTCCACAGCAGTTGGAACTGATTTTTTTAATTCTGCTTGCATTTTTAGTTGACAGTGGAAGGAGCAAAGACATCCCTCCAAATTTCAAGAATTTGTGCTGAGGTATTTTGGGGGAAGCTTAGCCTGCAATTTTTCAGTCTTATCAGAAGATGGTATTTCTGTAGGTGACAGCAAGCCAAAGTATTTTCCCGAAGTCCACCTTAATATTAAACTTAAAACACAGGCATCTTTAGCAGTATACAAAGCAAAAATCCTAAATAATGCATGCCTTCAGGATCAACTTTTCTCATGAAATCTTTGGTAATGTGTCAGATTTTGAAGACCAAAGGCTGACTCTCTTCTGGTGCAGAGTTAAAGAATAAGGACAGGAAAGAAAACTGGAAGTTAGGAGGAGGAAGATGGCAAAAATATTAAAAATATAACTCTACTTTAATAGTGCTTCCTTTGGGTATACAGCAAGACAATACCATTTTGTTTTCCTTAATAAACATTACATTACTATTATAACTTCAATTCAGGTTTTTAAAAAAAGCGCTATTTGTTCGTCATAGATATATAGGAAACATGTGGCAAGAGAAGGGCGAAGGGAAGGAAGGGCTATTTCATTCCTTTGCTGTCACACCACTGCACTGCCTTCTAAAATATCACCTAATAACCGACTTCAAGATTTTTCTCGGATTATACCTTAACTTTTTATCCAGCTCCTAGATATCCTCCAACACAAGAAAAGTTGCCTTCTAAATGTTTACCTCCTGATTATTTCAATTATAACTACTGCTCTACTACCTATCAAACCTCCTCTCGACTCCCAAAATATCGCCTGCAAATAACCTTCACCTCACTGATCCTTATGCCTGTGGGCTTGTCCGCTCTGATGACAGGCTTCAGAGGTAACACATCACTCAATCCACCAAGACAAACAGTTTCCCAAAGCCCTTACTTGCACTTATGGAGCCAAAATTTCATTATCCGGACCAGAATCCCAAATTCATTCCTTGATTTGCTGCTATCCTGGTCTAGGCTCCCCATCTGATCCTTTATGAAAGCTTCTGGATTCTGTCCTTACAACACTGTCTAGGTCAATAATCTCCCTTCTACTTCTTTGACCTACATTCAAGCATTTTTTATCTTTCACCTGAATTACTTTATAAGCCTATTAATTTATCTCCTAACCTCAAGGTTTTTTCTGCTCCATTGTTATCTTCTACAAATCCATGGAATTAATCCAAAGTACACCTATGATTACTATGATTACTTTACCAAAGATTTCACCAAATCTTGATCAATGATTAATGAATTAAATACAGACTTTCGGTCCTATCCCTCAGAAATACAAGTAAGTCTATTTGGTTACAAAAAAAGTTGCTTTATCCCATTTTTATGGAAAGCTTACTAAAACACAGACGGGTAGATTAATAAAATCAAGGAACAAATAGGATGGATGTGGGAGAAAAACTAGGCTTAACTGGCTATGAAGATACTTAATTTTAACATTTTATGGCTAAGTGAAACTTTTTAACTCCTTTAAAACTTCACAGTCTTGGGGCACCTGGGTGGCTCAGTGGAATAAAGCCTCTGCCTTCAGCTCAGGTCATGATCCCATGGTCCTGGGATCGAGCCCCGCATCGGGCTCTCTGCTCAGTGGGGAGCCTGCTTCCTCCTTTCTCCTCTCTCTCCGCCTGCCTCTCTGCCTACTTGTGATCTCTGTCTGTCAAATAAATAAATAAAATCTTAAAAAAAAAAAAAAAAGAAACTTCACAGTCTAGGATACTACTTTTCAGTCATGGGGCAGGACAGCTGATTTACGCTGCATGTAGTATGGCAGAACTCACGGTATGCATTTAAGAGAACCACATACACGTCTGATGAACATATCGATACAGCTGTAATACAGGTAAATGAGGCTACCTAAGAATCAAACCTGGATTGCTCACCATAAAAAAAATGCCCTGAAATAAACCAATGTTTTATTTTTCTTTTAAAATTATTTATTTATTTATTTGAAAGAGACAGAGAATGAGTATGAGTAGGGGTAAGGGGCAGAGGGAGAGGAAGCAGCAGGTTCCCCACTGAGCAGGAAGCACTATGCAATCCTGGATTCCATCTCAGGACCCCGAGATCATGACCTGAGCCGAAGGCAAACACTTAACCCACTGAGCCACCATGTAGGCACCCTAAATCAATGCCTTAATGAAGAGTAAAATAATCTAGTGGAAAAAAAAAAATGTCCCTTGGTCCAGCACTGCCACTTTATTTCATAACCTTTCTCAACTTAAGAAATGTTATCTGATATTACTGATCACTTTTATCAATAGTAAATGGGGAATAAGCATACTGCTTTAAAATGTTAACTCAATTTGAGTTACTACCACCAATAGAAATGTAACAGAGAGGCACCTGGGTGGTACAGATGGTTAGGCATCCAACTCTTGGTTTCAGCTTAAGTCATGATCTCAGGGTGATGATCTCAGCGTCTCAGCGATCTCAGCATTGCTCTGGGCTCTACACTCCGTGCAGAGTCTGCTTAAGACTCTCTCTTCTTCTCCCTCTGCCCTCTCCTCACACTCTCTCTCTTTCTAAAATAACACACACCACTATAGCAATTTTACATCAATCATACGTCTAAAGGATTAATCTTTGTCTTCACCGCTAGACTAAGTTTCAATAGAGCAGGGACCATCTGCTCGCATACACTTTCTTTTTTTTTTTAAGATTTTATTTATTCATCTGACAGACAGAGATCACAAGTAGGCAGAGAGACAGGCAGCGAGAGATGAAGGGAAGCAGGCTCCCTGCTGAGCAGAGAGCCCCATGCAGGGCTTGATCCCAGAACCCTGGGATCATGACCTGAGCCGAAGGCAGAGGCCTTAACCCACTGAGCCACCCAGGCACCCCTGTTCTTATACACTCTTAAAAGAAACAAAATGTAAACAAATAGAAAAACATATCAGTATTCTTGAATAGGAAGACTCAGGATCATCAAGACATCAGTCCCTCCCCAAGTTAATTGTAAAATGTGATACAATCCCAATAAAAACACCATCATTCCCCTGTACCATCAGGGCAAATGAATTGTTTAAAATTCATTTGGGAAGATAATAAAATAAGAATAAACCAAGAAAAGTGGGTCTATTGAAAAAGAACAAGGAAACTATCAAATTTTAAACCTTACTATAAAGTATTTATAATTAAGAGTGTGGTACTGAACAAATCAGGTGAAACTCATGGACAGTGGAACTGAAAAAAAAAATCCAAAAAGAGCCAACCACATATGGAAATCACTTGGATCATACAAGTGACTAAAATCCAAACAGGTAAGAATGAAACTGTTTTTAAAAGTATATTTCCAGGTTTTAAAAATTTAAATGTGATTTAATCTTATTTCAAACAACCGTAAAATATAAAGTTTCATCACTCTGTACTCTATAATTTTCTGCATTTATCACTATTTCTAAGGATCTGGCTTAGTTACTGAATCAGAACCATTTTTCACTAATGTTGTAATTATTCCGAAATAAGTCTTGTATAGAATACAAGTCTGCACTCACAAAAGCAATTGAAAATACAAAAGAACAGTGTACGTCCTTTTAAATCTTAACACTGAATAAGCTCTTCTTTAAATACTTCCAGAAAAAGATGATCATGATAACTAATGGAATTGGTTATTACAAAAAGCACAAACGTACTCTTTGGTGAATATCCCCCGAGGGCCAGTGGCTATCCCCTGGCTAGCATCCAGAGCATGTTTTTCCAGAATATTACGGGCAGCTGGACTTAAACGGAACCTAAGAAGAAAACGTGATGATTAAGAAAATCAATAAACACTCATAATTTGAACCAAATATACCTAAACATCAACAATTCTACTGATAATTAGAAAAATAAAAATTTATAATAAAGTTAAAATTATTCCCATAGTCACAGGCAAATAAACTAATCCATACTAATTTGTTTATTTTACCACCCAAACATTTTCATACAAATTTAATTAGTTACTATTTCAAAATATTCTTTTAATAAGAGTATATATTCAAAAGGAGAGAGCTTCTATTTTAACTAATAACTTTTCACATGTCTCCTCATCAAACACATCAATAAGGAACTAACCACACTGCTCCTTCATTTTTTTGTGTGTGGTAAAATTTACAGAAAATTTACAATTTGCATACAATTGAGTGGCATTAAGTACAATTACCCTGTTGTGCAACCATCGCCATCATCCATCTCCAGAATTTTCATTCTCTCAAACTGAAACTCTGTACCTGGTAAACAGTAACTCCCCATTCCTGCCCTACCCCCCTGCACCAAGCAGCTGGCATTCTACTCTCTTTACTAATTTGACTAGTCTAGGTAACTCATAAAAGTGGAATCATACAGTATTTGTTCTTTTGTAATTGGCTTATTTTACTTTAATTTCTTTAAGATTCATCCACATCATCGTATGTTTGTCAGTATTTCCTTCCTTTTCAAAGCTGAGTAACATTAACATTCCATTCTATGTATATAGCACATTTTGGACACATGGGTTGTTCTCACCTTCTGGCCTCTGTGCATAAGGCTGCTTGCTATCCACGGCTGTACAATTATCAAAGTGAGTTCCTGCTTTCAATTCTTTTGAGTGTGTACCCAGAGAAGGAATTGCTGGGTCATATGGTAATTCTATTCTTAGTTTTCTGAGGAACTGCTGTACTGTTTTCCAAGTGACTGCACCATTTCACACTCCCACCAACAGTGCACAAGGGTTCATCCTCTATATCCTCATCAACACACTATTACTATTTTTAACAGGAGCCAATCCAGTGAATGTGCAGTGGCAGCTCACTGTGACACTGAGTGGCAGTTCCCTCATGACTAGTGACACTGAGCACCTTTTTGCATGTTTATTGGCCATTCACGCATCTTCTTTGGACGAAATGTATATTTGAGTACTTTGCCTATTCTAATTGGGTTGTTAGTTTTGTGTTGCTGAATTTTATCACTCATGTATTTTTAAAAGTCATTATTATTTAAATGAAAGCATTTTTATTTCACATGTCAGGAGAGTAAGTGGCAAAAACTTATGTTGATTGTTAGACATGGAAAGAGATACACCAAATAGTGACACAACTACTAAGTATCTACTTTTCAGGTAAGATGTTTAGATAAAGCAGCAAATACAAAAGACTATACAGTCAGATAAAGAAAATGAGTTAAAGGGGCTAAGTCCTGAACTTTATAACCAAGAAATGGAGAACAAATGTTGTGCTTGCTGTATTTCAGAGAAATAGCTCTCGGTGATATGGGCTCACTGCTATCAGTCTTCAGATTTTTAAAAAGAAACTGAAATTTTAGATTTCTTAATGTAAGATTAACTACAACCAATTCAAAAATTTATTAAAAAAAAAAAAATCACTGTGTGGGCCAACACTGCATAGTTCACAGGTCTGAGGAGGTTTTTTTTGTTTGTTTGTTTTGTTTTGTTTTGTTTTAAGTAGGCTCCACACTGGATGGGGCTTCAATGCAGGAGGCCTGAACTCACAACCCTGGCACCAAAACCTGAACTGAGATCAAGAGCCTGATGCTTAACGACTGAGCCACCCAGGTGCCCTAGGTCTGCTGCTTTTTCTATACTACGGGGCTGCACATTAAGTCTCTAGTGATGGATCTTCCAGAATGATGGAGGACATGCCATGATCTCTGCCTAAGGAGAAGAGCAGTTAAGTACCTCCATGACTCTACCTTCTGATTTCCATGGTAAATGAAAGAGAAAATAAAGGGAAGTTAAAGCAACACAGCGAGAAATGCTGTGGGGAGGGGGATGGAAATTTACAACTCAGCACTTCAAAATCACTGACAAAAACTGACACTGGTAATGTAAGGAAAAACATTTTAAAATGCTGAAGGATCTGTGTTTTAAGTTCAAAAGCGGTACTTAAGAGGACCTTTCTTAATCTTGTACAGAGAATATTAAATAAATGAACCTGTTAAAATTTTCCAAATCCATCAATTAAAGCTATGTAAGGCTGAAGTGAAATGGTGTTTACTAAGTCTGTGTGTTATCCAGGACCAAAACTGAGCTCCAGTCTCTGTCAGACATTCGAATGCAATATAGATGTAAAGGAATGCATGTTAGGGTGCCAATTCTATTTTATGTCAGTTATCCATTTAGAACTGGAATTCCCATTACGGTAACTAGAACACAGTATGAAGCCTGGTGTACTGAATTCCATCTTATAATCCTAAAACCTACTTCAAGCTCAACATGGACACAGACTATTTGCTTTGTTCTCCACCAGGTGAGCAGGGTTTTCATACTACCTGGAAAGTGACAGGTATTCAATAACTGTTTATTGAATGAACAATGAGAGTAAAAGAATCATCCTAGGCCTCAGTTACCTAAGAGAAAAAGGGAAGATCACCTACTTCCTACTAAGGTGCAGAAATGTTTTAAATATGACAATAATTAAAATATCCTAAAAGCTGCTGTAATTTTTTTTTTTTTTTTTAAACATCAGCATCCAAATAAACATACTCACTGCAGTTTTTCCAGTGTGTGTTCCTTTTTGACGGGAGGAGAAATTTGTGGTTCGGGTGGAGGACAAGGCACTGCTGGTTTTGAAGCTGGTGATGGAGGACCTATATCTTTGGGGATTTCAACATGTTTCCAATCTTCTCCTTCTTCAACTAGCAAACCAATTAGTGAACCTAGTCGTATATTTTTAGATCCTTCTTCAACCTGTATTTTAAAAAGAAAATAATTGCAGAGGTGGAAAGGCTCATGATCATATGAAGTAGTTTAGGTAATTCTGTACTGATTAGAAAGATCTCTTAATTTGAGCTAAAATCTGCTTCTAAGTCAGCCTGCCTCCTCCTTCCACCCACCACTGTCCTTTCTTACTGCTATACCTGCTATACCGCTATACCCCAGGATACCTTCCTTCACTGCTCTTCCCATCCCAGTTATTAATGCTACATCCTGGGAAAACAAAACAAAACAAAACAAAACACGAGAATTTCTCCTCTGACAGCTTTCAAATATCTAAGAGCACTCATTACCATCTTCCTTTTGACGTCCAGCCGTACAAATCCAAACCAGGAGACTGTGGTTTACTTCAACTATTTGTCTTTCTCAGATAGCTTCTTGTTACAATAGCTTAGGAATCCCAAGAGCTCACAATGAATTAAGTACCCTAAATTAGTCCTTTTACTAACATTAACCTAATGTAGAATGTATTCTGTAAACTTAGTCTTTAGAAAAAAGCATATGCCATCACAGAAACAGAATTGGTTAACTACTCTGGTTAATGCTGGTTTCTGTCTTTCCTTACACCCAATTTTCCCCATACATATCTATTTACAAAACCTGACAAATAAAATAAAATCCCATGAATTTTTACAAGTACATCAGAAACACGGTGGTGTCTCAGCTAATCAATCTTTCATAGCTAATGTCAATTAAAAGGGTAAGTAAGATTGAATTCTAAAAAAACTTATATGTATTTCAAACATTTCAGCACATTAACTCATAGACAAAGGACTGATTTCTATTTACTTAAAGAAGTTCCTAGGGAAACTTCAGATGACAATGTTTTTAAAGTTCAGTACTGGAAGAAAATGTCATTCCTTTAAAATTTTTATTATTATCTTTCAATTACATTAAATAAAGCTCATTACAGATGTAATTTAATGAATAATAGAATGAGAAGCTGTAGGATGTTCGCTAATATAGTAATTATAACTAAGAACATAACTCTAAAATGGGCTTGACATTTCTGATTAACATTAAATTTGATGCTTATTAGTATGTATGCTATTCTAAAAATAAATAAGGCATAAACCATGGGATTTAGGAAGCTTTTTAAGTTTACTAATTACTGATGGAGAACAGAAATAATGCTTCAGTGAAGCAAAAAACATATATATAAGAAAAAAGTATAGAATATAGGGGTATCTAATGAATTTCAAGCTGTGAAAAAATAATAAACAGCTCAAGAACAATTTGTTTAGCTGTCTGTCAACACACTAAAATAAAAAGCTTTAGTTCTGTGTACTACTCAGAGTTTTTGTACTATTATGTCAAAAAGATGAGTTAATATGATGTTAAATACAAATTTTGTTAAATACAAAAACCAAACTCAACACAGGTCAAGAACGGACTTCAGAAGAGTGCTCTTTGGTAAGCGTTGGAAAGTCTCACCTCAAGGCCCACCCCAACTCCCCAGGCTGGCGGGACTGGGGAGTAGACAGCAACATGGGACAGTAGGACAGAAGCCTGAGGCACCTGCTTCTCCAAACACCCACACATGGGCTGAACTCTATCCCGAGGGACAGACGCCTAGGATGGAGCCTCTTTCTTTACAAGAGACATTCCATTAGGTGGACATGAATCACCTGCAAATGTACTAAAGACAGCCCACCCAAGCTCAGCAGCGTCCCCCGAGGATGTGAGATGGGGGAAGTCGAGAGACAAGATCTGTACAGCAGAAATTCCCAACAGAGAAATTATTTGAGGGAGTTCACTCCATTTAAGGTGGTGGTAAAAAAACTGTGTTTTGATGTGAAGTTAAAAAATAATCAGTAAGTTAAGTATTTTCTTCTGTAAAATTGAATAGTGTGAGAGCTGCTGAGCACAGAAGGAGTGTGCACTGTGGTGAGGGGAGAGAAGCAGACATATGACTGACTGATCGGGTTTGAAACCTTAGTAGGTATTTTCCATCATGGCTTCAACCATCGTATAGTTTGAAACTGCCTATATCCTTTAAGATAAACATTTTAACTTAAATGCACAATGAATTTCGGTCTGAAAGGAAGATACATAAGAAACACTGAAGCTGAAACAACAAGTCAAAAATGCAGAGGGGGAAAAAAAATGCAGAGGGGGAGCAAAAACACTCATTAAGTCCTTGACTAACAGTTTGACAGTGAAGTGCCAGGCACTGTTCTAGCACTATGTCAACTCACTGAACTCTCCTAACGACTGTAGGAGGTAAGTGATGTTAATATTCAAGTAGAGATAAGGAAACTGAAGCACAGAAAGATTAAAACGACTTGTTCAAAATCGTAAGACCAGTAGGTATCCAAGCCGAGACTCAAATGTAATCTGACATTACAGGTAGCATTCAACACACCAAGTACCAAATCTGTAAACTGCATTCACAGGACCAAAATTATCCTACAGCAGTTCAAGATCATGCTCCTACTTTAAAAAACAAGCTTAACAGAGAGGAAGATATAGACCAGATTACAGTTCAGTCAGCTTTTAATTCAGAGGGAACACAGACTCATCTACCACTTTAATATGTCATTTATCCATTTCAACATGAAAAAATTAGAACTGAGACTATCTCTCATTTAGTAGAATTTTTTTGAATTTTGAGGGTTATTTTGTCAATTAAAAATGCTATTGTCAAAAAAAATGCTATTGTCTACAGAGAAGAATCAATTGAAGGTCTCACAATGTCCAATTTCAACCATAAACTTTCAAACAATGAAATGCAACTTTGAAGTTGACTCAGGCAATTTAATGAAAAAAAAAAAAGGGTGAATGGGACCTAACAATAAAGTCATACTGAAAAAATACATTAAAAAAAATAGATTCTTTAGAAAAACACCAGTGACACAGTATTAGAGTGAGATGCAGCTAAGAAACTGAAGAACATGAATAGTACCAAAAATATTCTTTGTTACTTTTTAATTTTAGGATGATCAACAAAAAGAAGCATTTTTTTTCCTTTTTAAGTAAACTCTCCCGACATGGGGCTTGAACTCATGACCCAGAGATCAAGAGTTGCATGCTCCACCAACTCAGCCAGCCAGACATCCCTAAAGGAAGGACTTCTTAAAATTTTGCTTTAATATTCGTGGATTTTAGTTTTCAGAAAGAATTCTGGTTTTTTTTGATTTTTTTTTTTAAATATTTTATTTGTTCACCTGACAGACAGAGATCACAAGTAGACAGAGAGGCAGGCAGGCAGAGAGAGAGAGGGAAGCAGGCTCCCCGCTGAGCAAAGAGCCCAAGGCGGGACTCGATCCCAAGACCCTGAGATCATGACCCGAGCCGAAGGCAGCGGCTTAACCCACTGAGCCACCCAGGTGCCCAAGAATTCTGTTTTTGAAAATGATTTTGAAAAATAATGGTCTATCAATGCTATAAAAATCAATGAATGTTTTGACAGTCAGTACATTAAAATGTCAAAAAATTATGTACATTTAAATAATCTTAAGGTCATACAACCTTTTCATCCCCAAAAGTATCCTGGTTTGTAATAAATCATATAATAACCTTAAAATGTTAGAAGTCAAACAAGACAATCATTAATAAATTCTTCAAATAGGAGTTCCTGGGTGGCTCAGTCAGTTATGCACCTGACTCTTGATTTCAGCTCAGGTTATGATCTCAGGGTTGTGAGATGGAGCCCCGTATTAGGCTCCACACTAGGCGTGGAGCCTGCTTAAGATTCTCTCCCTCTCCATCTGCCCTCCCCCCTCCAAAACAAACAAACAAACAAAAACCCCAAATATGTCATCCTAATATTCTACTTTATTAACATCACTTAAAATGCCTGCTGAATTAATTTAAGACTAAGCTTATGAATGGATACATGTGTAAAAATTTAAGGTTTTCTGTACAATTTACTAGTAATTAAGTAAGAATTTAACAACTTTCTCATTAGCTGAACTAAACTGGAAATAAATCCTAAAATTATCTACACTGACAGCAATTATTCTTTGTTAACATTATTAATAGCTTCTAAGCTTTTTTCTGATTCTAACTGAAACATAATAAATATTATTTCATATAAAATGGAAATCGGATGCAAAACTTACGAATGAGAACAAAGAGATATGAAACTGGGCAGGGGGAGGGGAAGAATACAAAGTCCTTTCAAACACTAGGCAAACAAATCTCCATGAAGAACATGATAGCTAAAATTTCTGATGGTTTAAAAAATGTGTGCAAGCTAAAAACTAGAGCTTTCTATTATCACTTGCCTTTTAATTTGATTAATCTCCAAATCCTTGATTCTGAAAGTAAAGATCTCGTATAAGTATTCTTATTAAAATCAGTTGATATGTACTCATATGAGAACTGTTCCACAATGAAAGACAAAGGTGCAACCTGCATGGAGGTGGGAGGGCTGAGAGTAGAGAGGGGTGAATGACTAAAAACCCCAGGGATATCACCGAATATCACTTTGATTTTTTTTCTCCATAAAACGGTTACATTGTGACATGCATATACTCCCATTCCTATTATTCAAAACGCATGTGGAATAATAATAAAGCCATAAAGCCCTAAAATACACACACAATCTTTTCTTTAGCAAGGAAGTAGCCATTTGTGCAGCTAAAGCCCTTATTAATCATACGCTCCCCTCAGCCCCCTACCTTTTTAGAGCATTAGGGCCCAGAGAAATAGGCACTACTGACCTCTAACACTGCTAGCAATTTGAAATGCATTACTAAGCAGCTAAGTGGGAAAAGCTATCAATTCTGGAAGCCTTTCATAGTCAAACAATCCAGAGCCAGGGCCAAGAACACAGCTTGCCGAAAGCATTCACAATAAAATGTAGCTGGGTTTATTACATATGGTAATTCAAACAATCTTTCCCTTTTTTAAAACGCTGCATAAATTAGTTGAAGAAACTATTCTTGGTATGAATATTTATATTTTCCTCATTAATTTTACTTTTCATTCATATTTCCTCCAAGGAAGTATTTTCAACACTGTTAATAATGTAGATGACAAGTAAAGGAAGTTTGATAATTAGAATTTAAAAAGCAGCATATAAATGATGAAAAGAGGGAAAAGGATTTTCTAGTAAGAAACACGAGTGAAAAACCCTGTCTAGATCTACATCTAATTAGACTATAACATTTGGGTGAAATGTACAAAGGAAGGTGCTGTATCCATTCCCAAAACAGAGGAGAGCCGGTATCTCAGAATTAAAAACATATCAACAATAGACTTCGAGCAGATGTGCAAACCAAACTACAGAGGCATGAATGGATATTTACTGTTCAGTTGCAAACAACCAATACAAATTATTAGATAAACATACAGATTGACATAGGGGCTAATGGTCACCAAGAGCTGAGTAAGTAATTATAATAATAATGAAAGTAGCAATATTTATTGATGCTTGGTGGGTGACAAGTCTTGTAATGAGTGTATATGTATTATCTCAATCTCTACTACTGCTCCATGGTGCATATATTATTATTGACTCTACTTTATTATGAAGAAAAAGGCACACAGAGGTTAAAGAGTTTGCCAATCACGGGGCGCCTGGGTGCCTCAGTCAGTTGAGCATCTGACTTTTGGTTTCAGCTCAGGTCATGATGTCAGGTTAGTGAGATCAAGCCCCAGGCTGGGTTCCACGCTCAGCATGCAGTCTGCTTGAGATTCTCTGTCTCCTCCTGTTCCTCCCCCTGCTTGTGCTTTCTCTCTTTCCCTCAAATAAACAAAATTTTTTAAAATAAATTTAAAAAGTACAATTAAAAATGATAAAAACATACTATGTAGATATAGATGAAACAACACTATTAATACAGTGGTAAAAATAAAAGGAACTTCACACTTAAGAGATCTTTATCCCGTTGAAGATAATCAAAATAAAAACTTACCACTATTTTGGCCAAGATGCCATCATCACTTGCATCTAAGGTAACCACAGCCTTGTCAGTCTCTATTTCACATAAGGCATCTCCAGCACTCACAGCTTCACCTACAAAACAAGACTGGGTTTGTTTTGTTTTTTAAAATATGAATGTTAATTATGTGGGCTGGAGTGTGTGCTAAGTGCATAAAACATGAATAATGAATACCAAAATATCTGGTAGCTAGCTCTGGGCTGTAGAACTACAAGTAATTTTCACTGTGTATGTGAGTGGGTTTGCATGTGTGTATGGTTTGTTGTATTTTCCAAAAGCTCTGTAATAGACATAAACTACATTTGTTATAATAAAAATAGCAATTACAAAAGATTATTAACAGATATTAAAAATGAAATCACATTTTAGAAACAATAGCAATGAATGCATAGACTCTTCAAACAAATCAATTCCCGACCTATTCCTTTCTTTTTAATATAGTTTGACTATTATTCCACAAGGAGAAAAGTTTTACAATTAATACCTCTTCTGGGTTAACACTGTAGCATAAATTCAGAAACCCTGTTGGCACTGCAGAGCATAAATAAATAAAGCATATTAAACAAAAAAAGACAATGTCAAAGACACAACTGAGGTCAAATAAGAAACATTTCTGTACAACAGAAACAATATGGAAACTCAAAAATGTTGAGCAAGACCTGACTTGCTGTTTCTGGATCTAGAAGCAGGTGAGGGTGGAGGGGCTAGGAAGGGGGAAAGGTTAGCAGGGAGAATGCAGTGGTTTCCTTTGGAATAAAGAAAATGAAAAGTGATTTGCTGCAGACATGGTTGCAGATCAGAATGTCCTCTTAAAGCTTGGGCTGGGTCAGTTTTTCTACTCATAGTAGAAGCCAATAAAGGGGGCAATCAAGACCTGTAGAGTAGGATTATGGCTTTAATCAGAACTGTAGGTCTAGGAAGGTAGGGAATAAAACACTATCTCAATACCAGGATCTGAGCCAAGCCACTCTCTGGCTCCATTACTGCATCTGCTGATACTTCCAGTATCAACAGCAAAATTCCTAGACTGGGGGTGGGGAAAGGAAGAGTGGGGGGCAGGTGGAAAGACACTGAAACACAAACAAAAAGTCTTTTAAAAGAAAAAGAAGGAAGGAAGGAAGGAAGGGATAGTTAGTTCCAAAACATTTTAGGAAATTTAATGCTAAGAAAGAAAACCACAAAACCAATAATGGAAACAGAAATTTATTTCAGACGTAATTCATTCAGTGCAACCTGCCAGAGATTTTTAAGTAAGTATTCCGAGGATGTTCAGAAATACAAATGAAGGTAAAAGATCCATCATGAGAACAAGAGATAAAAAACAATGTACAGAAATGAAACAAATGACATCACATATGAAGGAAAAACCTGATTAGAAATCTTGGAAATGAAAAATACAGTCATTGAAATAAAGAGAAACAATCAATGGGATGTATTCTAGACTGGACATAGTAAAGTGAATTAGTAAATTAAAGGCAGCATTAAGAACTACCTGAAACTTACTACGTGCAGAGAAGATTAAAAATAGAAGAAAGCAGATTGAGAGAGAGAGAGAGACAGAGTGAGGTTGCAATGTTTGTCTAATGGATTTTCCAAGAGAAGACTGGAGGGAATAATGGAAAAGCAATACATGAGAAGATAATTGCTGAGAATTTTCTACAATGGAAAATACATATCCTCAACATGAAAGAGCTCTGAATGAGTTTAGAGCATTGTAAACTACACTGTATTGACTAGGAAGGGGCACTGAGAACCTTGTAGCTTGCTGGCAATATTATTAATCTTGACTAGGTGGTGGTAACCTGGTTATACGTGTATGTAAAAATTAATTGAGCTCATATTTCCTAAAATTTATACCTCACTAAAAAAATTAAGCAGAAAAAAAGTATTAAGACTGTATGAATCCACATTACATACACTGCAGTGAAATACCATACAATAATTCTATACAATAAAAACAACCTTAAAATCTATGAGAGGAATATTAAGAAGATTATGTCAATGGAAATGACAGAGAGCATACTTCTCAGAAGCTGTAATAAAGGTCAGAGACAATGGAGTAGTATCTTCAAAAAGCTGAGGAAAACTAACTTTCTAGAATGTTATACGCAACCAAACCATCATTCAAGAATAAAGGAAAAGTGGGGCACCTGGGTGGCTCAGCCAGTTACGTGTGTCACTCTAGATTTCAGCAGGTCATAATCTCAAGGTTGTGGGCTTGCCATCGAGCCCTGTGTCAGGCTCTGCTCTGTGTGGAACCTGCTTAATATTCTCTCTCTCTCCTCCTCCTCTGCCCTTATTCCATCCTTTCTTTCATTGAAAAAAAAAAAAGAGAGAGAGAGAGAGAGAGACTAAAGGAAAAGGATTCTTTAGACATAAAAGGCTAAGAAATACCACCTACTGATGAGCTATTAAAAAATGCAGTTCATTAAGAAGAAAAATGGACACAGGAGGGGATCAATGGACTACATGAAACAAGTTACTACAGAAATTGATAGAATGGTAACTATGAATCATTTAAAAGCTAATTTCCGAGGGTTTAAAAAATGTAAAACTCAAACTCTAAAAAACAGTGAGCTGGATAAGAAAACGTTTAGTTGATGGTTAGAGCATGCAAAACTTCTGATACAAATAGGCAGGAAAAATGCTAAATAACTAGATTTTATTACCAAGACTTAAATATGCATCCAAAATACTTAATGATGTACACCCCCAAGTAGAAATATATTCTACAGCATTCCGCAAAGCAGAGGAAAAATGAAATAAAAACTATCATCCAACTGAAGACAGACATGTGGAAAAGAAAAAAATTAAAAATACACCGAAATTGTAGAAATAAGTCCAAATGTATCAGTAATTGTAATAAATATAAATAAATAGATTAAAACAACCTACTAAAAGCAGCAGCAATTACCCAAATGAATACAAAAAAATAAAATCTGGATAAATGTGGCTTACAGAGACATACCTAAAACAAAACCAGAATAAAAATATAGGTACAGAGAAACATGTAATATACAAATACACTCCCTTCCACATATACCAAAAATAGCTAATTCAGCAGTATTCATAGGCACACTCAATAAAAGAACATGAAGAAAAATCTAAAACATTACGATAAATATACTCTGGAAGGAAGTTCACTGTACAGAAACTATACTGTACACCAAGATGGTCACATAGACGGTTATATTATCTTCGGTTAACAGTTTGGAACCGCCAATATAAACTATTTTAATGGAATCAACATTATCTGTTAGATGATATTTATGAAACACCTAAAAGGAGATTATTGGCCTAGCCCCAAAGAGATTTTTCTACTCAGAAAATATTTATTGAGGCGCCTGGGTGGCTCAGTGGATCAAGCCGCTGCCTTCAGCTCAGGTCATGACTGGGATCGAGCCCCACATCGGGTTCTCTGCTCTGCAGGGAGCCTGTTTCCTCCTCTCTCTCTGCCTGCCTCTTGCCGACTTGTGATCTCTGTCTGTCAAATAAATAAATAAAATAAATCTTTAAAAATATATATATTTATTAAAAATGCTTTAGGGCGGGCGCTTGGGTGCCTCAGCAGGGTAAGCCTCTGCCTTCGGCTCAGGTCATGATCCCATGGTCCTGAATCGAGCCCCTCATCGGGCTCTCTGCTCAGCAGGGAGTCTGCTTCCTCCTCTCTGCCTGCCTCTCTGCCTACTTGTGATCTCTGTCAAATAATAAATAAATAAAACTTTTAAAAAATACTTTAGGGCACTGAGGATACAGCAGTGGTGGGGGGAGGTTAAGATTCTAACCTCAAGCTTGCTTACTATCTAGTGACAATTAACTGGAGATTATGGTGGGATTAGGTCAAGTTAGGATGCCACAGGAACATCCAGGAGGGATATCTAATTTAGTTTTTGCAAGGTGAAAAGCTTCCTAAAAAAAGAATATTTATTTATTTACAGAATTATGTGTATTATATACATACTATTATTTATACATATAGATAATCTGAGCCTGAAAAGATGAGAAGACAATCAAGTAAAGCAGTGATCCAAGCAGAAGGCAAAACATACCCAAAGCCCAGGAGGCAAAAGAGAACAGGAAACTTTGGAGGAGCTGGCTAATAGTACCTGAGAGAAGCAATGAGAGGTTAGGCTGGTGAGGTAAGCACAAATCAGACCCAAACGGAACCCTGTATGTCACACAGAGAAAGCAGATTATATCATCTTATACACTTCACACATGTTTTCATAGTTAAAATAGATTGTATTTCAAAAAGAAAAAAAAAATCATACCCTTATGTTTCTGTTGTAACCGTGGAAAAAAACAATTGAACTAGGCAACCTAGCAATTAAATACATCTTCTAGACACCTAGAAATTCTCCCCATAAGAAAACAGTAAAATGTTTTATCAATTATGCTCACCTACTGCAAATTCCAAACACCCTTTAAGAACCATAGATAAGCGCGCGCGCGCACACACACACACACACACACACACACACAGAAACAAACCATAGATCAGCCATCAATCAATCTAGATGACTTTGTTCCTATTCCAGAACTCCCACAACAGTTGTAATTAATTTGAAATGAATCACAAATTGCATTCTAAAATGTCATGTTGCTACTGTTACTTTTTGTTTTCAATTGAGTTTTTCTCTGTTTACCTTGCTATGAGCTTCCTCACAATATGAATAGGATACATCTTAAGTGTTTTACATTCTACCTCATTACCCTGGACTGAAGTTAGGGTTTCATACATAATGAGCTTGAGATTAAAACACCTGAAGAAAAAAAAAAAACTGCAGTAATTTCACAAATCCTCATGTCATCATAAAGTATACACCAAACTATCATTTATATTTCGTTTGGTTCTAACATTTGATTTGTGGCATGCTCCTAACAGTTAATAGCTCAGGTAGCCTATTTCCTTTTTATGGTGTTTTAACTGTATATACACCTATTCATGTTAACACATATAGCTGCTATATGAGTATGGCAAGAGAGAGAAAATGGAAAGAAACATAGAAAAGGATCAATCCTTTACACAGTGAACTTTCCCCAGAAACCACAGCAAAGTTTGAAACATCGCATTACTACATAAGGGCACATTATCCCTAATTTTATGAAACTAAGGTACTAGCTATCAATAAGCGAACATAACATAAATACCAAAAGAAAATTTTGAGACTAATAAAAAGCCATGATGATTCTAAATAGCCTCAGTTTTGGCCTCGAATAACAAGTTAGTGCTATAATTGAGAAAAGCTGTGAAGCAGAGTGGTTACAAGGAACTTTTCCAACTCAGACACAGGTCTGATTCTGCGCTCTGACACAAGTAATCTTGACCAAATTAGTTAATGTCTCTCTCAGGAAGGTTTTGAAAGCCTAGCTGTTAAAGAAAGATCATGGAACTAGAAATGTTAGGTTAACTCTTCATATACATCTTCGAACACTCCACAAGATCTTAGATAAAAGCATTGGTATGTTATTGAGAACCATTAAGAACCAGGACTCATTCTCACTCTCTATCCCGTACTGTCCTTTCAAAGAGATCATTCAACACCCATTAGTATATAAGGCATCATACTAAGCACTGGTTATCAACAGGAGAAGACGTGGTTTTGTCCACAAAGAGTTTGTAGTCCAAAGGAGAAGGCCGAGAAGCCGACAGAATATCATGGATGGTGTGAGGTGATAGACGGTTCCTCAGCTGCCCTGTTGCAGGAGATGGCAGCTTTGCAGTGTCCCTGCCCCATCTCCTCGTGGCTTATGTCAGCAGCCGAGGTGGAGCGGGCCCGGAGCGAGAGTGCGGGCCCCAGGAGGGGCCAGAGCAGAGGCCCGCCCGGGGGCCGCTCCCCAGCACCGAAGCCAGCATCATCGTTGGATCCTCTGTCCAGATGGGCTGCTGCTGGAGCTGAGGCCTGGAGTTCCAGAGGTTTCCCTTTCTCTTTTTAAATTCTGGGTATGAAGTATAGTCTTGATAAAACACAATGGTCATGCTTAAGAAGTAAATAACAGCCTGTGACTTTAACAAAATAATTTTGTCCTGCCAAAAATTAAGAATAAAAGTCTTTATTCAAAAGGTATAAAGGTGTATATGGTCTTGGTAATGGGGAGAGCTAGCTTTTATCTGTAAGACCAAGTAAATCACATCTCCGTAAGAAAAAAACCTTTTCTCAGTACTAAGCTGAAGCATAATGACAGCTATGATTTGAGAAAAATAATTCAATGGTTTATACAACAAATACTTACTGGTTGAGTATGTAAATGACATTGTACAAGACAGTAAGGTAAAAAAATAATAAAATCGGATAGACCAGCTTCATGAAGTTCTTAATGAGACCAAAGAGTACAAACAAGCAGGCCATGGCCATCCCACCCAATCAGGGCTTACAGCAGTGTGGGAAGACAAAGGAGGGGCCTCTAGTCAGTGTTTGTGAATCCTGTTCACTTCATCATACACACACAAAATATTATTTGCATGACCAAAGACCCCAGACAACTGTGCTCCTGGGCTATCTGAGGCTATGCCCTGAGAGCTAAAGGCAGGAATAGCAGTTACCAGAAGGAAATGGCTGGGCCAAGCCAACCTCCCTTACATCCTCCTGACCCTTTACATTTTATTATGTTGCCTTTCAAGTGCTCAGCACACAGGTAGCTAGGGGTCACCCACTATATGGGACGGGGCAGACACAGAACCTTTCCATTGCCACACAAAGTTCTACTAAAGAAAGCGGCCATCAGTAACTGCATCCAACAATTCTAAAATCCTGACATGATAGCAATATTAACAATAAATGTAGAAGAGCACAGAAGGAGTGCTGTTCAATACTGAAAGGAAGACATTGCTGACACATGCTATGGCATGGATGAACCCCAACATCATGCTAAACGGAAGAAGCCAGTCACAAAAGACAACACCTTATAGGAGTCTATTACATAAAATGTCCAGGAAAGGCAAAATTGTAGAGCCAGAAAGCAGATCACACTACGGATGGGAGAAAGAATTGACTGCAGTCAGGCACCCGAGATCTTGTAGGTGACAGAAATGTTCTGAAAAACTGGACGGTGATGTCACACAACTCTTTCTACCTAACTAAAAACCATAGAATTGTGCACTTAAAATGAGCAAAATTTATGGTATGTAAACTATACCTCAATAAAGCTGCTAAAATAGTAACAGACTGAAAAAAATGGTGAAGCTATTTATGAAACACATGTTTCAACAGTTTTCCATTCTAGCACCACAAACATGGATACAAATCCCCAGAAATAACAGATGTGGGAGCTCTTCTTCAGTAAAATTCAGAGACCCATGTGATTCCCCAAAGGTACCTTGTAATTACACTTTCAATAGGGAAGAACTTCAACACAGTTTTACTTCAGAATTATACACTCTACATTAATGAGATGTTGTCTAAAGACTTATACCAAAGCTACTTGAGAGTCACAGTTTCCAGTCACATGACAGGAGGAATGTCCACATAACATGACAGTCTCTGAGGGCAGCAGCAGCAGCCAACATCACTGAGGAAGCCCGCGCTACGTTCCAGACACCGTGACTAAGGAAGTACTTTGTGCGACTACCTCCACCAACTTTTCTTCCAGTATTTCATGGTATGCCCTGACATATCCCAAGAGAGAAAACAGTGTTTTTCATACCCTTAAATATTCTCTCACAAAAGGGCGGACACACGACTATTTTCTTCCTTTTGTTATTTTAACAGATTTTATTTCAACTGACAAAAAAATAAGCTATATCCATGCTCATTAAACTGAAAATATCTGAAGCACATTTTTCCCTCCAAATAACAAACTTATAAAAAAAGATGTGGAACTAGAGTTCAGTTTACCTTTCAAGAGATTCTGACATTGTACATGTTACCTATCACTTTTGAAGTATCTTCTCCACCAATTTTAAAATGCATATCCTTTACTTAATCTCAGACTAAAATTAAGTGTTATAACATTCATTAGAAAACTGCTTTGTTAACATTCATTAGATCAACAAAAATGGGAAAAATTTATATATTATTGTATATTTCCAAAACTGACAAAACAAAATGAAATTGAATTATCATAGAATTCTAAAAGTAGGAATATTACCTTAGATTTTAACTAGTTCGACTCCTGGATATTTCATGGCAAAGTGGGAACCCCAAAAGACAAACTGTGATTCTCAAGCCAGAGTTCCTTTCATTGAATCTTTATCACCTTCGCTTAAAACATACACCTTCCCAATACCCCTTCAAAGCATCCTAATAATAGTTGTGAATTAAAGGATCTCAAAGTTTCAAGAAATCATTAAAAGTCTGTAAGGCTGAACTGCTATCCATTAAAGGTTATCAGATCATTAGCCTTAAAAATAAACTAGATTTATAATTAGGTAAACACTGTTCTTTTTTTTTTTTTTCATTCAATCCTCTTAACATTTGAAGGTCTAAACTCATTGTTTCAAATAACAGTGACTGCATTAAAAAGCATTAAAAAGATCTCAAGATCAAATTTTTTTAAAACACAGCTAATAAGACAAAATGGTATACATAAAATTTGATACAAGAACTGAAATGTTTTTAATACAGAATGACTGAACCAAGTTATCATAAACGTATCAAGCCCCACACATACGTAAATGTATAGTCACATGTGTACTGTACATAAATGTTAATGAAAAGGAAGATGGTGAATTACTAAAGACCAAAGATTTCAATTACTCTCAATTATTTATAGTATATTAGTAAAGGAACATTTCTCTTCAGTTGGCAGAACACAATTTGAAGAGCAACCTTCAGGGAAACATGCTCCAGGGGCTTACAGCATATCCTGGTTTGTCCTATGTGAAAATAGCACATTGTCATCAAAAGGAAAAAAGAACAGAATGATGAGACTGCATGTCTGCTGGCTCTTCATCATACTCTCTGTATTCTAATGGATGTGAATAAGTTATCAGGCTGCCAGTGAGCTAGAAGTCTGAAAGATAAATGTGGTCCAAAGAATCCTTCTTATCTACTTGCCTCAAAATGTGAAAAAATTTAATCTTTTTATAATAACTCTAAAAGGCTGTTCTGTGTCTGAATCATTATGTAATGACAGCAACACTCTGTCATATTGAATGCGGAAACAGCCAAAGCTCTGTAATTCATCAGGAAAAAGACACCTAAAAATAGATTCCAATTGATTACATTATTTATAAAGGTGAAACTTCCTTAGATACTGGTAATTATTTTAAAAGATAGCAGCCATGAAGAGCCAACTGCTCAGAGTACTTTCTAATGAAGTGCTGGCTCTTTCATTTATGTGATCTATGTCCTCCTCAAATTCTAGAAAATTCTCTGCCACTTTTGCCTTGAATATTACCTTTTCCTCATTCAATTTTTTCTCCTCCTAGAATTACTGCTATTGGATTACTGGGTGATTTTCATTTTATTCCTCATGTCTCAACTTCTAGTTCATATTTTCTACTGCTTTATCTCTCTGGGTTGCATGCAAACTTATTTTCTCAGGTTGAACTTCTGTTCACTAATTCTTTGCTCAGTTACACTTTAATCCAATCTTAAGTTTTTTGTTTTCTTATTTTAGAGACAGTATTTTTCATTCTTAGAAGTTCTGTTTGTCCTCTTCAAATCTGCCTAAACTTTTTGGATTTTTCTTTTCAGATTTTTTTTTTCTTTTCAGATTTCCAATTCCTTCTCTTACGTGTGTAGTCATTTCAAACAGACAGTTTTATGTATCTAGTAATTCTAATTAACTGAAGTTCTTGTAGGTCTGGACCTGCTGCTTGTTATGTCTCATGCCCTTTGCTCCTAAAAGATGGCTTCCATGCATATTATTAAATTAAAGACTATGAACTCTTTGTAAGTGGGACTTTATCTAGTAATCTTGTACGGCTTGGACTGGACACTGTGTCTTTCCAAAATAATGGCTTCTGCTAGGTAATCCAAAAAGATTATCAGCTCAGAACCACTTTATCTCCACTGTGGGTTCCCAGAAAATGCAAGTATTATAAATGTGGACATCAAAGCC
Organism: Mustela nigripes; assembly: GCF_022355385.1. Taxonomy (NCBI): domain Eukaryota; kingdom Metazoa; phylum Chordata; class Mammalia; order Carnivora; family Mustelidae; genus Mustela; species Mustela nigripes. The sequence goes on from NC_081557.1 coordinate 19,310,332, forward strand.
TCATGAGGCAGGCTATGAAAGCAAATTTTCAAGGGAGTAAGCATTTTTTATTCCACAGAGATCTCAAGTCAAACAAATGAATTTACCTGTTATCTATGATATGGCATTCAATTCCATCCATATAATACTGATGACGCTCAAATTTCTATCTCTAAGTCAGTCTTCACTCATAAACTCCAAATCCTACAACGAATCATCTATTCAATACCTTGGCTTCAATGTCTAATAAGCATCTCAAATTTGCCATATCAAAGCCTAAACCTAACTTCTTGATTTCCCCTCCTCCTGCTCTCTCCTTCTTCCCTCAAAAACACCTGTGCCCAATCTCATTTATTCTTTCCACTTCCGGTCACCACAGGGCACATGGCTCCTATTCCTACTCACCACTGTGGGTTGCTGCTAGCGTTTGATGATTCCCCTTTCTTGTATTTTAAGCACCACCTACCATTAAGAAATTTGCTTTATAATTTTCTATTTAGTAGTGAGCAGAAGCCTTACCCCATTGCTTAGATGGTCATAGTGACTGAAAGTCCTCAGGGACCTTTCCAATGTGAGTGGGAAAAGGGGGCAATTAAATGACTTAGAGTTTGCTCTTGACACTAGATTGCCGTTAGGGCCTCTCCATTCTGTGTAATGCCACAAACAAGGCTCAAGAAAGCACATAGAAATCACTTCCTATAAAATAACCATGAGTGTGGCTATATCTTGGTTTTAGGATAAAGACCTTCACAAACTGACAAACTGATGACTAGTATTTAATATCCTTCCTATAATCAATATGACATCACACACACTATGCCCTTAATGCAGCCTGAACTACTTACTATTGCCAAAACATATGTCATGATACCTCACTTCCAACACTTTGCCAAAATGTTAACATTACCCAGGATGGCCTTTCACACCTTTTTATTTAAAAAAAAAAAAACAAAAAAAAAAAACCCTACAAGGGCCAGGTCAAATAGTACCTCATCTCCAAAGCTTAGATCCCTGTCACATTTCCTGCTTTTGGCTTATTCTTCCCCTGCCAATATATTTACTGATCAACCACTAACTGTGTTGCTGGGTGTGTTCCAATTACATGCTAGTCATAAAAGGAAAAGAAGACATATCAAGACATTCCCCACTGAGCAACAGAATTAAGTAGTGTTTCCAATCAGATGTGGTATCTAACATAGCAAGAACCAGTCATAGTCATCTACACAGCCTCACTGTACCACACCTCCTAACCTCCATATTGGTCTAATCCCTAGTCCCAAGTTCCTGCTGTGAGGTCCATTTTGTAATCTATCTTGCTGTGTTACCTAGCACCCCAATCTCCCTCAAAGAACTGAGGCCTCCTCGTAAACTCTCAAGCTTATTTGGCTACGGTTCAGAAGTAAATACTTGTAGCCTTCTTCCCAATCCCCATATCTCTCATCATTGGCAAAAGTGAAACCATGAATGGCTCTATCTCCTGGAATCAGAGGATAACTGTCAGACTGAATTCTCGTCCACTGCCGAAACTCTCTCAATGTTATAAGTGCTAGACTGGACCACTCAATACCAGAATTTGCCTGGATAACATCTGTGTCCACCAAGTCACATACAAGTCCTTGCCAGGGCTAGTCTCTGGAATCAGATATGGCATCCCAAGTCACGTCATACTAAGCTTTCCTCTTTCAGTTTTTAACACTTGATTCATCATTTTTCAAGCTGAAGCATAATAACGGCTGTGGGAACTCACATGGTCCATTTCTCTGCATATCTAACAACCTCTTTCCTCCACAAAAGTTAAACATGTTGCAGAATGAGTAAAGCAGAGGGAAACACAGCTACATCAAGTGCAGAAGGAAGCTGTTCCCAGTCAATACCTGTACTGGGGAAGGTTACTCTACTGCCACATGTGGCAATGACCAGAGGTGGTGGGTGGGGAGAAAGCATCAACCAGAAATACAAAGTCTCCTTCTCCAGATGGCTTCACATTAATCATTCCTTTGTCCCTCTGTATGATGGAGGCATAGTAATACATTTCACAATCTAGTAGGGCTAGAATCCTTCTCTACTGCTCTTGAGAGTTTTCTCTATTATTCTTATTTGTTCTTGCCAATGAAATTTATAATTATCTTGCTTAGCTTCAGGAAACACACACACACACACAAACACACAGATAGCATTGTCATAAAATCACAAATTAACTTAAGGGGATCAACAAATTTATGATGTTGACACTAAAAACTAAGTATAAAAACTAAAATTCAGAAAAACATGTCTCAAAATATTTAACCATTCTCTGCTTATGAAAAGATAATAGGTTGAACCCAGAAAACCTTCCCTACATTATATATTACCATGGGAAAAGTTTATTTGAGCAAACTTAAAATAACAAGCGGAGGATGTGATTTATTTCATGTGTTGTATAATACAGCTGATTAGAAAAGAACCCCAAACAACGGAATAACACAGGGCATTAGTAGTGTACTTGCTCACCTTCCTTTTTCAGCCATTTCACAATGTTTCCTTCTTCCATTGTAGGAGAGAGCGACGGCATCAGTATCTTAATGGGATCAGCTGAAAATGAAAAAGGAAAGATTAGCCACAAAAAAATAATGCAACTCATGAGGCATCAATGAAAAGTTCAAATATGCTAAAATCAAACTCAATTTGAGAAAGAAAATACTCTAAAACCTAAAAGACTCTCAAGTGGTCAAACTAAGTGTCTAGTAAACAGTATGGAAACATAAAGCTGTCATTTTTTTTAACAACATAAAACTCTTATTGGAATACTTTCAATTCCTTTTTCATAGTTCCCCAGTCATGTATATTTTCAAGCCAGATGCATGCAAGATTTAAAAAAAAAAGCTAATTTATGTTTCACCTCCTTCATGTTCATCACTATAAAAAATACAAGTAAAATGACCAAAGGAAAAAACAAATAAGAAAGAAAAAAAAATACTAGGGTTCTGATAACCTACAACAAAGTAATCAAATTAGACTTTAAGAAATTGATTATAGGGGTGTTTGGGTAGCTCAGTAGGTAAAAGCCACTGCATTCGGCTCGGGTCATGATCTCAGGGTCCTGGGATCGAGCCCTGCATCAGCTCTCTGTTCAGCAGGTTGCCTGCTTCCCTCTCTCTCTTTGCCTGCCTACTTGTGATATGTCAAATAAATAAATAAAATCTTAAAAAAAAAAAGAAATTGATTATATTTTTTATTTTCCTCTACTATTACACTATTCAAGAATCAAAGGTTCTTGCTGGTAAGCATGAAAAGAAAAGATTCGCTTTGTCAAAGAGGACCAGGAAAGTGAACCTGCATGGTTAAATTAATCTCAGACTGTTCCATACATTTCAATTAGGGATCCAAAAAGATAGACTCAAACTAGGGTGACCCCTCAGGGAAACAAAGCTACTTTCTCCTTGGATATCAAAAAGGACACACTATTCTGTATTTGTCCAGATGTGCTTCCCAATAGTCATCCAGTGTCCAGGACCATACTCAAGGAGCATCCAGCTGGTACATTAACATAATCCTATATGAATATATATATTCATATATATATATGAATGGGTATATATGAATATATTGAATATATATTCATGTATATGAAAATTCAAATCCTATAAAGCAGTTAATAGCATATACCAACTCCTAGCAGTAGCCATGGTAAGAAATTACATTCCCTGAAACCTTCCACAGAACCTATCCTCTCAGATCATTCACTCTCTGACCCCAAAAAGCAAAACACTATAAAAGCACATCTAATACATTTCAAATGTGAAAAAGTACAGGATAGGGTTTCTTTTTATCCATTGCCATTTTAGGGTTTAAAACAAGGGATCTGAACACTAATGTTAAAGGAGGTTAAATATTTCTTTCAGGAAAATGAACTAATTTACTGTGACTTCAAGCACAGAGTTCTTACAGCTTCATGGTAAAGGAGTTTCGTCTCGGAAGCATTTGGAGAGAAACTTCTATCTTCTCTCTCCACCAAGCACACACACCTGCCTCAGCCCCTTCCTCATTTTCTCTTAAGAATTACGCACTGGGGTGCCTCAGTAAAGTGTCAGCCTTCAACTCAGATCATGATCCCTGGATCCTGGGAATCCCTGTTCAGCAGGGGAGTCTGCTTCTCCCTCTGTCCCTAACCTCCCACCTGAGCACGCTCGCTCTCCCTAGCTTGCTCACTCTCGCTCGCTCTCCCTAGCTTGCTCACTCTCTCTCGCTCTCTCAGGTAAATAGATTAAATCTTTAAAAAAAAAACATCGGGGCACCTGGGTGACTCAATGGGTTAAAGCCTCTGCCTTTGGCTCAGGTCATGATCCCAGAGTCCTGGGATTGAGCCCTGCATCGGGCTCTCTGCTCAGCGAGGAGCCTGCTTCCTCCTCTCTCTCCGCCTGCCTCTCTGCCCTTTGTGATCTTTGTCTGCCAAATAAATAAATAAAATCTTCAAAAAAATAAGTAATAAATAAAAAGAGAGAGAGAGAATTGCCTGCCGTGAGGAACGTGCATCTCCCCTTCAACTCTTTCCTGTGCAAGGTGTAACTGGCCCTGCCTTTCAAAGGCAGATAGCAGGCCTACCTCTCTTCAGGCCATCAGGCCCCACCGGGTGTGAGGAGCAATTCAGGTATCTGTGTTTGCTTTATACACAGGAACACTCCTCAAACAAAAGCCCAAAGTCTCAATATGCGGTTAAACTGGAAAACACAACTTGCAAACGGCCACAGATAGAAGTCACATCCTCTAATCCAATAAAACCACCACACTGAAACTGGTACTTTGATCTCCAGCTGACTTTTTAGCCTTTCTCTCAATAGGTACCAAACTCAAAAAAGGACAGAAAAGCAGAATTTTTCACTCCTAATACCCCAACCATGGTGGGGCCCAAACTAAACTCTAAGTCAACACACCCATTTCATCCACGAGACAACTACAAACCACTGCTTAAGGGATTTGAATTCCTCCTGCCTAACCCTCAAGGCTATACTCGACTATACTGCACAGATACTTTTCATCATTAATTGATGATCCTTACAAACACAGATCATCAATTAATCACTGGTTATTCATAGTCTACTCACCCAGAAATCCAAACACAGCAAATCAGACATCTCAAATCCATGTGAACATATCTTCGGTCAAATTTCCCAACAAGCCCTTTCCCTACCTTGGGCTTAAAAAAATTCCTGTATCAAAAAACCATTTTTATATCATATCAGTAGATACTGAATATTTTGAATGTAGAAGAAAGCAGGTAATCATTAAGTGCATTATATCTTGAAAATAAGGGAGGAAAAACAGCCACAACTGACTATCCTAATTCCTGATAAATCCTTATTTATTATATATTATTAATGTATTATTACTAACACATGTATTTGTTATTAAAATGTGATTTATTGTTAAAACACATTTATCACAGAAGAGACTGGCAAACACAGGTCATCAAACTCCTGTGTACTACATCTCTCTAAAACTCTTACCGCCACAGTTTCATTTAATTTCCCAGCTCCGTCTAGTTAAGATTCAAACCATGAATGTAATACAGCTTAAAAACATCTGCACATTTTTTTCTTTAGTAAAATAAGTCCTCGTGGACTAAAATAGACACATTAAGACACTGAATGGGAAAAGAATGCAAACTACTACACCTGACCTTAGCGCAGTGCCGTCTATAGAACACACCAGAGTATCAGATTTTTAAGTGAATTAGAATTCAGGGACATGCACTTAGAGAAAACACAACACACACAAGGCAAACTTGACATTAGCAAATGTTAAGGCAAACAATATTAGTGGTACATCTCCAAATCTGAACTGTAAGAAGCCTATGCTTAATTCCAAGTGCTTGAAGCTGATAAACTAACCCTATTAAAAAACAATAAAATAAGCTTTCTTATCCCTTACATTACATTGCACGTGCCTCTTTCATTTTCTCATGGCTTGATGTAGAAAACAAATAAAAACAGTTGCCTTCAAAATGTTTGGCGAGTCTAAGCCTCCAGTTTTAATTTAAGTTCACAGTGACAAATGGGGTTTTAAAAAAAAGCAAATAAAAAATTTACCTTCTAATAGCACCATGGTAAGAGGTCAGCCTCTTCTTGAAAAACACAGCTTCCAAAAAAGGCCCAATATATTGCTTCCTTCAAACAGCTCAAGGCTGGTATTATGAGACAGACTATTTCATAATCACATACATATGAAATTTATATCAAATAGAGTTCCATTTCAAAGCAACAAAATAAATGGACTTCAGTGATTCTACGTCCAGATTCAAATTTCTGACAAACACTAAATCAAGTTTCCAAAACAAAATCTCCCCTCAGTATTTTTATACCTTGGTTCCAATTGCCAAGATAGAATTCATATTTATTTTATGATTCTATCTCTTATTATCTCTCACCTATGAGACATTCGCATTACCATTATTCCTGACATTAAGGACTATATTATGAAACTTTTGTATTTATTAAGTATTATTTTCCAAATTACCATATCACAAACTCAAAAATTTTCATATTTTAAAAATAAAAAGAACATAATCATTCTCCATGCAGCCACCCCTCAAGGATGAATTGAAATTTCTTCTCTGAATTACGACCATAAAATAGAAAAATTCTGTAATAGATCACCATCCGGACTCTGAAAAGAAGGTGACAAAAACCAAAGAAAGACATTTTGGACATCTCTCTTGTTTGGTAGTACCTCCTGATTGATTACACTAGTTTACTACAGAAATAAAGCGTGCAATGTATTTTCTGATTAATCCAGCCAATCTACCCTTAATACCAGAAAATCACCTCAAAACATAAACATCAATTTACTCATAATGGTACATATTTCATTCTAGTATATTCTCGTTTGACTGGAACATTATATATATCTTTTCAAATGTATTTTTCCAGTGGAAAACAAGTATACAATCATATCAGCTTTGAACGACAGGCTGCACATTATTAATATCTGCCCTTTATGGCTGTTGTCAATTCTATTCAGATAGTTTGGGCTTTTTTCTAGACTTCTTGGAATTTTGGCCTATACTTAATATTTTTAATTTCATTAGAGAAACTAAATATAGCTTCCCTTTTCATTCCAGTAAGCAGTGCATCCCACGACCTTCTTCCTGTCAAGTCGAGGAGGCCGTGAAATGAGCACCATCTGTATTTCCTACAAATAACTGGGCACAACTATGAATAAGAATAAAGGAAATGTGTTTTCTTCTCCATGGGTAATACCAGTTATTTCAACAAATACTCAAAAATACACCCAAATTTTAGTTAGACTTTAACTCTTTGGTAGTTATTTTAGTCTTAGCCTTTTACTCCTTTCTAGCAAACTAACAAATTATAGCTAATTGCTTATGAAGTCTGTACTTGTGCAGTTAAAAACATATGTAAAAAGTTTTAAGATGACTACAGCAATGTACATTTCCAGTTTATATTTAAAATATGATTTTTAAAAGTGGAGTCTCAAAAATCACTAGAACTGTCCTAATCTTTTTTTTCTTCGACAGAATGACACAATAAATTAAAATTTTTTGCTTAGTGTATTGTTGTTTTACTTGTCCTATCAAGCACACAAGCAATTTACCAATCACTGAATTTTATAAGCTTCTCTAAGCAATTTCTACATGTCTTCAAATCTGCTCTTCTAATCTTTCTGCAGAATAATTCTGTCTTCAACTTTAAATGTGGTATACTAATCTAATTCTACTTCTTGTTCCTTAAAGAACTTCTTTTATGCTAAGAACAAAACACTCATACTTCACATAAAATTGATTATATCAAACCTTTAAACTAATGTTCTATACATCACTTCAAAGAGATCTCCAGATTAAAACAACAACAACAATATATGCAAACTCTTAAAATATAAAAGCAGACCAAATTGCTTTGTGGTTAATATGAAGCAGATCTGAGTTCCATTACTGTGCCTGAGGAAATTAAGGAAACATAGCAGTTTACATATGATAACGCTCCAGCATCAGGCTCTAGTCCATTTATAGTACCATTATGCAAATACATAAAAAATCGTGAAGATAGACCAAATGAAGAAGTAAATTATCCAATACTTTCTTAGTGTGCCTCCCTGTTCTTCACATTAATTTGCTTCTTCTCTAATAGGGAGAGATGCTGCTCATTTAATCACCTCTCTTTCCAATGCAGGAACTCATTAAATATAATTAGCCTTTAAAATACCTGTTAAAAATAAAACAATTCTGCCATCTGCAGGCTGGATGAAATAAAGCACAATGAAGAAGTACAGGTAATTTAAAAATCAACACCAGGGCACAAAACAGTATTAACACTGAGCTTTGAATAAAGGAGGCTAAAGCAAATTTTTAAAAAAATGAGTGCTTGCCCTATATATCATCTTTATTCAAACAGTGACTTTGGCGTACTACCAGTGTAAGAATAGACTGAAAAGGCCAAAGGACAACAGAAGACGCATGAATAACTTGTAAAAACAGCATTTACAGGTCTTGCCATGGTAAAAGATGGCCCACAAACACTATGTATGGCATAACCCATTTCCTACCTGCTTAGCTTGTACACACACACAGACTGAGAGGATATACTCCAAAATGGCAGAACTAGTTCTCTGGTTGGTGATATTGCATAAGCGCTTTTTATTTCTTTTGGTTCTTATAATCTACATTTTAGCAGTTTTCTCCCGTTAAGTTTATTCAATCTTACTCCCTGCCCAATACTAATCTAACATAAGGGAAAAAAAAAAAAGGTAGTGTTGTTTTTTGTTATTTTTAGATACAAACCCACAAGGACAGAAAGGAAGGAATAACAGCACACAACTTTGAAAGTAGGAAAGTAAACGGATGAGTACTAATTGACTGAAGAGATTCTAGAAAGCTGAATCCTAAGCCAGAAGTAGGGAAGGCCAGGCTAATCACCTGTTCATACAACAGAATCCCCCAAAGGCCCAGGAACTGGCAGTCCTGAGAATCTTTGGAACTGGGGAATGGGGGTGGGCCTTTGGGTGAATGCTATTTGAGATGCAGATATGCGGATCCCCTCCACCCCCTCCTCCAGTCCAGTGCTAGGTAACAGCTCACCCTCCTTCAACAGCACACTGGGACACTGGAGACTGTTTCTCTGAAGAAAGTAAAAGACCTTTAAAATGGAGGTTCAACTTACACATCTGGAGGCATGCAGAAACTGCAAAAAATAAATTAACTGAGAAATTATCTGATATGACTGACAATAAAGTCACGCTGAGAAGCTATGAGATGGCGTGGGATGAATCAGCAATAGTGACAGAGGAAACTAGAGTAAAAATTTAAAAGGCAATAATGTCAGGAAAAGAAAAAAGTAAGAAAGGTAACAATCATAATTTGGGACAATACCGAGTTGTGTATAACATTTATTGGGTGTAAATACTGAATATGGATTTAACCAAGAATTGCAAAAATAATTACATTGGCAGAACAAAAGCCTAAGGGATGGCCCTGTCCAGCACTCATCCAAAGGTAGTATGTAAAACAGAAATAGGGAGATGAGCACATGCTGGAATGAAGCTAAGAGACGAAGCTTGGTGCTTATAAGAAAGAAGATGGGGAAGCACTGATAATGCTTATTATAATAATGCTTATTATAATGTATATAATGCTTATAATATTATATTATTATAATAATGCTTATTATCAGTGCTTCCCCATCTTCTTTCTTATAAGCACCAAGTTAATAATAAGCACCACTGATAAGCATTATCAGTGCTTATTAGAAAGAAGTAGGGAGAGATCCACTGCATTGCTATAAACCTCTTAGTACACTTTGACTATTTAAACTATACGCATCTATTACTGTGTTAAGGTAAATATTTTATTATTTAATAAAATGATTCGTTAATTTTATAAAAGTCCTAGTAAGCAGCAGCATACCGTGGTGATTCAGAGAACAGGCACTGGAACCAAACTGCCTAGGTTCAATTACAGATCCACTACTTAATATGTCACTCAACTACTCTGTGCCTCAGTCGCCTCTTCCGTAAAATACAGACTTTGTAAGGATTAAAGGAGATTAACACATACAAAGTCTTTACAGTGAGGCGAAAAGTCAGTCTCAAAAACATTCGCTAGTTATTACTAATAGGTAGCATAGAAATGGTTAACAGGGAGGACTCTGCAGACATCCAGAATTGGCTAGATGTATCACAATATCCTGCCTTACACCTCCTTCCTCAAGTAATAGAAAATGGAATGACAGTTGCTTTCACATCCCCGGCCTAAAGGTGAAGGTTTCCTTTCTACTCTCTCCTTTACCTAATCTGGCCTTTGTTCTCACAGTTACAGTCTACTAATTCTTGACCTCTATTTTAACTGAAGTGCACATCTGAAAACCAAACTCTCATTAAAATCAGCAGCAAATGTTTTATTTTCAGTGGTGCTGCCCATAACATTCTCTACCAAAAGGTAATGAGCCAATTAGGCCCTCAGTAAGTGCCTCTTGAGCTCCTGTTATCCTGGCCCTGGACCAATACAAGACCAGAATCTTGACCTCAAAAGGATTATGGTTTAATTGGGCAGTCTAGATACATACCTAAGTACTAGGGGATCTAGTACCAGTTGACTTCATACGCATTAGAATGGCTATTATCAAAAACCAAGAAAACAAGTGTTGGCAAGATGAGGAAATTGGAATCGTTGTGCATTGCTGGTGGGAAAGTAAAATGGTGTGGCTGCTAGGGAAAATAAAATGATTCCTCAAAGAATTAAACACACGATTACCATTTCATCCAGGCCTCCTATGTCTGGGTATACATCTGGAAGAAGGGAAAGCAGGAGCTGGAACATATCTGTACACCCATGTTCACAGCAGCATCATTCACTTTAGCCAAAAGGTGGAAGCAACCCCAGCATCCAACAACAGATGAATGGATAAACAAAATGTGGTAGAGACATACACTAAAACATGACTCAGCCCTAAAAATGAATGAAATTTGAATACCTGCAAGGAAACAGACGAAACCTGAGCCATTACGCTAAGTGAAATAAGCTAAACACAAAAAGACCAATGTTGTAGGATTCTGCCCTTGTGAGATACTCAGAACAGGCAAACTCACAGCGACAGAAAGTAAATGGTGGTCGCCTGGGGCTGGGGAGCGAGGGGAAAGGGGATGTATCAAGGAACACGGGATTTCAGTTTGGGATGATGAGAAAGTTCTAGACATGGATGGTGGTGATGGTTTCACAACAATGTAGATGTATTTAATGCCATGGAACTGAATGCACAAAAATAATTAAAATGGTGAATTTTACATATCTTTACCACAATTTTTCTAACTTAAAAAAATGTATGCCAGGCAAAGAAGAAAAGGTGAAGGAATGAGCAGATATTTCAGATGAGGGGAACATCATTTGCAAAGAAGGTGGGAATTACAGCTTAGTTTGGCTGGAGTGCAAAATATAATGAAAATGAAAAATAAGCATGTGAATTAAAAAAAAGTATGTTGGGACTATCACCTTGTGGTTGTCTACAGTACCTTACAGTACTATTGTAACTTAACTTTAATACCTCATTAATGGGTTTGATGTTATTTAAACAGCAATGGAAAACCCTGAAAAAAATTCTGAGTAAGAGAAATAACCACAGTTAAAAACAGCTTGGTTACAGTTCCACATAAACGGCTTATGTTCATAAATTTGTATCATTTACAGAAAAAACATTAAAACTGCATATGTTTGGAGATGGTAGCAACTACAAATGTTGCAGAAAATTTAAAATAATAGAATTTTAAGTACAAAGTGAAGCTACCCATGAATTTGTTACCTATTCTCCTTTATCTATTTAGACCATTTGACGTGAGAGACTGAAAAGGCACCCAGAATCTTCCATTAGATCGTCCAAATGTTTGGCCTTCATTCTAGCAGTGGTAGAAAGAAATGAGTGGCATTTCTGAAGATAGGGCCTTGTATACTAGGGTCAGGACTTTAGACCTTATTCTGAGTTTAAAGAGAAGAGCTGGAGATTTTCAGCAGAGAGCTGACATGATCTGATTTATAATTTAAAAGAACTCTGGGGGCGCCTAGGTGGCTCAGCTGGTTAAGCATCCAACTCTTGATCTCAGCTCAGATTTTGAACTTAGGGTCATGAGTTCTCAGATCATGAGTAGGCCCAGAGTGAAGCCTACTTTGAAAAAAGGTTGGGGGCACCTGAGTGGCTCAGTCAGTTAAGCATCTGCCTTCAGCTCAGGACATGATCCCAGGGTCCCAGGATGGAGCCCCACACTGGGTTCCCTGCTCAGTGGGGAACCTGCTTCTCCCACTCTCTCTGCAGCTCTGCCTGCTTGTGCGTTCTTTCTGTCAAATAAATAAAATCTCTAGAAAGAAAGAAAGAAAGGAAGGAAGGAAGGAAGGAGGAAAGGAAGCAGCCCGCAAAGCTGTATGGAGAACAGTCTGTACTGAACCAAGGGTGATGGTAGGGCTATGTCCTGGGACACTCCTGCAATAATTTAGAATAGAGGTAGTGGTAGCCTGGACCAGGCTGGCTGGCGAGGAATGGCCAGATTACATACAAAAGCTAGAGCCAACAGGAATTTCTGATAGATTGGAAGTGCCATACGAAAGTCAGGAGTCAGGGATGACTCTAATCATGAGTACAAGTGAAATAACAAAAATGAAAATTAGATGCCACAGCTCCAAAAAGAAAATCTTTCTTCCTATAAAAAGTGCCCCAAGAGCTCTATAAACTACATAGATTTGGTTTCTATTCAGCTGTAAAATGCCTATACAAAAATAGGAACATCAGGTCAGTTATATAGACCCTGTGCTTACCCCCTTGAGCCTGGCCCTGGCCTTGGACCACAATCCAGGGAAACTATACTTGACTTCTTCCAAGTCTAACAACTATACTTGTTCTTTTCCTCCCTCATAGCACGAGAACCACCATATTTATAAACACTACAGTACTTGGTAGTCTCAGTGTTCACCTGAAGTGTAAAGTGTGATGACTGACAGGGAGGGGTCAGTCAGAGGGCACAGGAGAGATCTCCCATTCGCCCCTGTAGATCTACTCGTCAGCTTTGCCCATACCATTGTGTGTTTCATTAGGCTTCCCTGGGCACAGGCTGGTTCAGCCAATGGACAGGATAAGCAGGAGATGAAGGGAGAAAGGAGAGCAAGGTCAGGGTATTTATTTCCCCAACTCCATCCCTACGGGGTCAGGTAGGCTGGTTGGATCCTTTAACTGAAAGACTGCACGTCCACCACAGATCCTCCCCTCAGGGATCCTCCTCTGAGGCTCCATCCTTTCTAGTGTGGCAACTGCTCTCTCCCCAAGCCTCTCCATGCTAAGGAGTAGGGAGAGCATCTCACTCTAAACAGCCCCTTAGTATAGCACCATCTCTAAACCCTGAATTCACAGAAATCGTTTAGTAAACTCTCCTCAAATCAGCCATTTTTAGATCGCTATCTATTCCCTGCCAGGACCCTACATAAAGATTTAGGAGGCTGGCACTCAAGTAATGAGAAAAATTTCAAACCACAGGGAAGGTTCCCCCATTTGAATAGTATGAATCCAGATTTCCAAATTTACTGGCTTTCTATAAAGGTATTCTCTAGCCATTTGTTTCTAATGGGAACCCCTATAAAAAACATATATTTCTTGTTTTCCGAGAGGGCAAATATCCTTGCAAAGTAGCACCATTCTCTACAGGAAATGACAGACTTGTTTATGGAAATAGGCTGGAGACTAGGCAGTGTTCATAGATAAATTATAGGGAGATCCATGGGCTTCCAGGAACCACACAGAAAATTTTGAATGTACACATTTGTCTCAAAAAGTGGTAGAGCTTTATCATTTTTCAAATAGATTTGCACCCCCCTAAAAACCAAGACTAGGAGATTCCCAAGGAAGCTCTCCTGAATTATAAATACGGCAACCTTAATTCTCCCCTAAAATTTTTCATGTAATACAAGAATACCCTTGATTGCAGCAAAGTATTGAGCAGATTACTAGCTACAGTAAATGTACTGCCTACCAAGTACTAAAATTAAATTAAATTAAATTAAATTAAATTAAATTAAATTAAATCACCATTGCCCCCATTTTGTTTAAGGGCTTTGCTGATTCTTTCATACATGTAGTATCCAATGGTGCATCTGTAAGGAAGCTGGCCAGAACTGTAGGTAGTCAGTCTGTGGCTGCAGAACTACCTCCTCTGAGCAAGAAAAACCAAACACCACACAAGCGGTTTCAGCTTGCAACACTGGTCTTGCAATTAAATCATAAAATTAAAATTCTACTTGAATCCATTTATTTTGCAATCTTGGAACAGGACAAAAAGAAATCACCACTCACATGAGTCTCGCAAAAAAAGGAACACATGTGTAAGTTTGGGCATTTATGCATTTTACTGTAAAAGGCAAATGAAATGAAGCCAGAGACAAGGAGAAACACTTAAGAGTATAGGTGACCCTTGAACAGAGTACAGGAAACCCTTGAGTTTGAACTCTGTAGGCCCACTTATACACAGGTTTTTAAAAAATAAGTATACTGGGAAATTTTTTGGAGATTTGCAAAAATTTGAAAAAACTCACAGATAAATCATGTAGACAGAAATACCAAAACATTTTTTAAATAATATTTTATTTATTTATTTGAGAGAAAGAGAGAGAATGAGAGAGAGCACGAGAGGAGAGAGGTCAGCGGGAGAAGCAGACTCCCTGCCGAGCAGGGAGCCTGATGCAGGACTCTGTCTCTGGTGTCCAGGATCACGACCTGATCCGGAGGCAGTCGCTTAACCAACTGAGCCAACCAGGTGCCCAAATACCAAAACATTTAAAGAAAAAATTACATATATAAGAATATAGTATATAATACATATAACATACAAAATATGTGTTCATCCACTGTTTATGTTATTGGTAAGGCTTTTGTCAACAGTGGGCTATTAATACCTAAGTTGGGGCAGTCAAAAAACATACATGGATTTTCAACTGTATATGGAGAGGTCAATTCCTCTAATCCCCATGTTGTTCAAAGATCAACTGTACATCAATTATCAATTAGAAACTTAGAGATGGGAGAACATTAACATACACTCTTAACTCTTAAATGGTTCTGCCACCCTTTATACAGTCTAGACTTGTAACTGTTAAACCGTATGATTATCAGGACTATTGCTGAAATACTATTTCACAGTGTAGCTATTACTAAAATATGTCTCACTTTATTTAAAAAAAAAAAAAAAGGACAGGTGTTCACACAGAATACACACCTGGTAAACACAGCTTCAGCGCACAGGCACTGCTCTGCTGATGGCTAAGGCCAAGCCACCACAGACACTGAGGTAGGCTGTGGTTACGGAAACAGGCTTTGGTGTCAGGCAGAGCTGGGCTGAAATCATTCTATCCCCAGAGCACAGCATTAATTACTGTGAGGACTCAATGAGGTAAGTCATGTCAAGTGCTGAGAAGGGTACATGGTACATATTAAGTGATCGATGCTACTTGTTATACTCAAACCCACTCCCCCAACTTCTTTCCTGCTGGAAGGGACCAAATTTTGTTCACTTGTATGCCTTTCTTGTGAACATATGCTCTGAGTAAAGGACCCCACTGCTTGGTGTCTCAGTGCCTTCAGACTGCTATAACAAAATATCTGGGACTGGTGGCTTACAAGCAACATTTATTTTTTCACAGCCCTGGAGGCTGGGAAGGGCAAGATCATGACGCTGACAGATGTGAGATGGCTGACCATCTTCCCAATTCATAGACAGTGCTATGCTAAGCACATGGCATAGGTCATTACTCATAAAAATGCTGCCAACAAACACCACTTAAGGAAACCAAAACTCCAAGTGTGACTTCCATGGACAGACTTTAAGATCCTGGTTGATGTAGGAGTGTGGAAATTACTCAGGAAGTGTACTTAATTCATATAGTCTATATATTACCAAATAGTTGCTTTGTTTTATGAAATTATAATTTCTACCAAGCTCAGTGAAAAATGAGGCAATACCATGTAATTCATGCTTTGTAAAACAAATAGTTCAAGGACTGCCACGTGCATTCACCATGGCAAAACAAAAAAATCTATATGTTAAAAGTCAGGAGACAAATTTGGGCTCAGTATTAGGGGAAAAAAATACACCCCAAGATTTCCTAATAACTTAAAGCTACCCAAATAGCAGTTAGCTACTGGGGTAGCAGAATAATACCCTTGCCTCTCTCCCACCTTCTTTCCCCCCTCGATGTCCCACATCCCAATATCCAGAACCTGTGAATATGTTATGTTACATGGCAAGGAGAAATTAAGGTTGAAGGAGGAGAGAAGATTGCTGAAGAGTTGGCCTTGAGATGGGGAAAGAATCTTGGTGGGACCAATGTAATCACCAGGATCCTTATACATGAAAGGAGGAGGAACTAGGAAACTAAGACGGCTTTCTTGGGATATAGTGTTCTCTCTCTTATGGATGACGTTCGGGCTGAGTTAGACATGTTGCTCATGGTACACAGTGGACTGGGTAAAATGTCATGCTGCTTCAGATGAGGATTGTCTAAGTGAGTTTCCAGAGGCAGGAGTCCTTAAATGAGGTCTAAAGAAAACCCCTAAGAGAAGATATTTGCAAATGACATATCAGATAAAGGGCTAGTATCCAAAATCTATAAAGAGCTTGCCAAATTCAACAACCAAAGAACAAATAAACCAATCAAGAAATGGACAGAAAACATGAGCAGACAGTTCTCCAAAGGAGACATCCAAGTGGCCAACAGACCCATGAAAAACTGCTTAACAACACTTGGCATCAGGGAAACAAACAAATCAAAACCATAGTGAGATACCACCTCAACCCAGTCAAAATGTATAAAATTAACAAGTCAGGAAATGACAGATGTTGGTAACGATGCGAAGAAAGGGGAACCCTCCTATACTGTTGGTGGGAATGCAAACTGGTGTAGCCACTCTGGAAAACAGTATGGAGGTTCCTCAAAAAGCTGAAAATAGAGCTACCCTATAAGCCAGCAATCGCACTATTGGGTATTTACCCCAAAGATACAAATGTAGTGATCTAAAGAGGCACCTGCATCCCAATGACTATAGCAGCGATGTCCACAATAGCCAACTATAGAAAGAGCCCAGATGTCCATCAATAGATGAATGGTGAAGAAGATATGGTGTGTATACATACACACACACACGAATATTATGCAGCCTGAAATCTTGCCATTTGCAATGGCAATGACATGGATGGAACTAGAGGGTATGATGCTAAGCAAAATAAGTCAATCAGAGAAAAACAATTATCATCTGATTTCACTGATGTATGCCATTTAAAAAACAAAACAGAGCATCACAGGGGAAGAGAGGAAAAAATAAAACAAAATGAGACTAGAGAGGGACATATCATAAGAGACCCTTAATGGTAGAAAACAAACTGAGGGCTCCTGGAGGGAAGGGGAATGGACAAATGGGGTAACTGGGCGATGGACATTAAGGAGGGCATGTGATATAATAAGCACTGGGTATTATATTAAGACTGATGAATCATAGGTCTGTACCTCTGAAACCAGTAATACACTGCATGCTAATTAATTGAATTTAAATTTAAAAATGTTTAAAAAATAAATATAGGAGAACTGTAAGAGGCAGAAAAGAAAAAAGAAAACCCATGAAACTGCATGCACTTATTTGTACCTTTTTCTGTAGAGTAGGTCTAAAGCTTTCAAAGATTCTCTAAAGAATCTGGTTTACAAACAAGGTTAAGAACATTCTTCCTAATGCAAGCTGGTGCAGCCACTCTGGAAAACAATATGGAGGTTCCTCAAAAAGTTAAAAATAGAACTACCCTATTACCCAGCAATTGCACTACTATGTACTTACCCAAGGGATAAAAAAATACATATTTTAAGGGATACATGCATACTGATGTTTATAGCGGCAATATCCACAATAGCCAAAATATGTAAAGAGCCCAAATGTCCAATGACTGATGAATAGATAAAGAAGACGTGGTATATATACACTATGGAATATTACTCAGCCATCAAAAAGAAAGAAATCTTGCCATTTCCAACAATGTGGATGGAGCTAGAGTATATTATGATAAGTGAAATAAATCAGTAAAAGAAAGATAAGTTCTATATTATTTCACTCATATGTGGAATTTAAGAATTAAAACAGATGAATACACAGGAAGGAAAAAAAAGAGAGAGGGAAACTAACCATAATTGACTCTAACCCATAGAAAACAAACTAAGGGTTAATGGAAGGAGTTGGGTGGGGGACAGGCTCAGTGGGTGACAGGTGTTAAGGACAATTGTTATGATGAGCACTGAGTGTTATATGTTAAGTGATGAATCACTGAATTCTACTCCTGAAACCAGTATTACACTGTATGTTAACTAGCTAAAATTTAAATAAGAATTTGAAAAAAAAAAAACAAAACCCAACACTCTTCCTAAATTATTTCCAACACTGAGCTTTTACTGCTTCATGATTTTTGAAGGTAGTGAGTGTCAAAGTGCAGCCCATCAAACACTAACATAAAACATCACGATTCACCAAAGGTAGTTTGTAAAATGAAGATGGCTGAGCTCCACCCCAGATGGAATATCTGGGGGCTATAGTTAAGTTTAATCTTTAACAAAATGAGTGAGGAAAGGGAAAACAGGGAATTCTATACACAGCTAAAATACTACTACTCCTAGAGGTATTTTATTAAATATTAAGCTGAAGAAACAAATAAATTGCTCTCATTAAAGATTTGGTTCTCACCAAATCTTAAAATCTCAGGGCACTCATCTTGTGATTCTTCGTAACCTACTTTTTTTCTGAGTCTCAGGTAGCTCTGAATATTTAAGCACTGCCTACTGCACCTCGTTTCATACTGTGGAGTGCCAGGATGACTGGCAGGTAATACATTACACACACACATAATGTTAGCCATATCCCCCTCCGCCCCCGTAAAGAAAAACAATGCCTGGCATACTCTATTGCATCCTGTTAAATACTAAAAGAATTGTATGAACAGTGTTAATGTCATTACTTAACGCCAATTTTTTTCTAATAACTTCTTGGTATGATTCCCCTCCTAAATTGCCACTCTTTTAGGCGCATATTTTGCTTAAAATATTCTTGTACCCCAAGACTATGATGCCGTAGGTATTTACAGATTAAGTCTTCTGGGAGTCGTCGCGCGGGGCAACCCGAGGGGCCTGGAAGAAAAGACCTCCCCATAGAGATGGGCCCAGAGAATGAATACGAACTGCTACCAGAGGCATTTGAATTTCAGCAACCTTGGGAAGCTTGACAGCTCTAGGGGAACCTGAGATATAACTGAGAAGTGGCCTGAAGAAAAGCGTTTAGGACCTGTCTCTGCGCGTCACAAATAACCCAAATTCCAAGGCAAGGTCACAGAGAAGCCATACCAACCAGGGGCCCAGGAACGGAGTCAGGTTCTTCCAGCTCCCAAGAAAAGCCTCCGCGGCATGCACTAGGCCATGTCGGCGGCCCCCTCCCCAAGAAAAGGTCTCAGGAACAGAGAGCCCCGGGCACCTTCAGACCCAGATGGGCCCTGAATCAAAAAGCCCGTGGCCCAGGCCCATTACTCAGCTACACAGAGAAGCTGAGCGACCCCGACCACTCACCCCGCAGCCGCTGCGTACTGTGAAGCCATCTCCAACTAGCTCCGCGCCCGACAGACCACCCGGAAGCGCCCTTCACCAGCTCTAGTCTTCGGCACCCGCCGAAGGCCAAGAGGTAGCGCAGCACCCGAGGGTCACAGCCTAGCCTCCAGGAGGCCGCCATCTTCCCGGCCTTGTCACGGGCTGTCCGCAGCACAGCCTGATGGCCCCGTCAGGAAGACCCTCCCGGGCCCCGCCTCCTGTCATGTTGGCCACGCCTCCGAACTCCTGCGGCGTCTGTGCCTCTCCGAGGCTAGAGGCCCTCCTTAATCCCGCCTCCAACCTCGTTCGCCCCACCTCCCGGACAGGAGGCCGCGCCTCCGGATCTCGCGTCCGCCAGGCCCTCAGAGACCCGCTTTCCGCCTGGTCCGCCCAGCCCTCGGGCTGCCCTCAGTGCCCGTCCGTTTGCAGTTGCGGCCTCACCACAGACGGGTCTTCCTTAGCCCAGAGTGAGCGCGGGTTCCGAAGCCCGCGAGGGTAGGAGGTCGTGGTTCTCCTCATCCGCGCCATGTCGGGCTGTCACGCTCCGGAGGGAGACTGCGGCTCGCGGCGCTGCGGCGCGCAGGTAGGGGCGGGGCCACGCTGCGGTATTAGCCGGGAGGTGAGGCGCTGGTGGCACGCGGCGGCGGGAGCGCGGAGCGCGGACCCGCGGGGCCTGGGACCAGTGCGGACGCGGCCCTCGCTCTCCGCCGCTTCGGCTCCCCGGGCGGACGCGAGGCCACGGCCCTGCCGCGGTCCCTGCTCCCGGGGCTGGGCTCCGACGGCGGGCGCCGGGCGCCAGACACTTTAAAGGGAAAAATAACGGAGGACAGCGCCGGGTGTCTTGAGTGTTTTGAAACAACTTTGGGGACACACAAGCCAAACAAGGCAACGGGAGACACTGGAGTGCAAATGGAACTAAGGCTGTTTGCTCGCGAGCTTATTTTCTGCGCCCTTGGCGACCAGCCGGACGTTTGGCAGGCAGTGGACGCACTGGAAACGGTGGCCAAATCGGGGCTGTGCTCCAGGAGCCCGCGCTTTCCCTCTCTGCCTGCCTCAGTTTAGAGTGACTGTGGGATGGTCGGAGAAGCTTGCTTCCTTGAGCAGGAGTCCAAGGAAAATCCACTCTCGGGCTGCATCTGCTTTTCGTTCACTGGGTATACTCCCCAACAGTTTAATGGAACACCTGCGTGCCCAGGGATACGGCAGTGATTAAGACAAATGGCCTGGGGTCTGGAGGAAAACTAGACGGATAAATAACTGCAGTACACCCCGCTTCAGAGGCAGGGACAGCCTCCCTAAAATTAGCCTTCTTATTCCCCATGTTATTCTCTCTTAGGACTGAAGGTTCCAATTAAAAAGTAGTAACACGTGGGAGATTTTATTGCGAAATACTTATCAATCTCCGATGAATAAGTAACTCCCTAGATGAGCAGAAACGACTGTGAGGAGGGAATGCTGGACAGGGAAATTTGGGTGAGAAGGGGGAAGACGTTGGATACAGGTCAGATGGCCAGGCAGGTGTGTGTGGAAAGTGAGAAAAGCAACCTGTTAGAATCGTTGCTAAGACGATTCGATAACGCATATGTTAATGCCCCCAGTAGATAAATCTTGGTGAAATATAATCTAAATGAGCATCAGGGAGAGCCTTTATCAAGGCGGATGAGAATAAATGAGAATTCTCATACCAAACCTGGCAAGTTTAGTTCACTTCATTGTTCATAGCAAATTTGAGCCGACCTTTCAAAATGGGGAACACTTCAGACTTCTCTTAAAACTTTAGAACATCTGACGGCTCAGAGTCTGGAGCAAGCTGACCAGTGAGTACCACCTAAATGTGCTCGCCAGGTTACCATAGCTCCATACTCAACAGATTTGGATATGCACTTCAGTAAACCACTTCCTGTAAGTCTAGTTCAGGCCATGGGCCACCGGTTTGTAACCTGTGCCATAGGACTTTTCTTAATGTAGATGTGATCTTAACCCAGTGTTCATTGAGCAAAGCACTGTGGTAGGTATATTGATAGATCAAGAGCATGTTCCCTGCCCTTCAGGGAGCTATGCTTAGCTCGGAAGTAAACCAGGAACTACTTGTATTTTTTAATTATACCTTACCTATCACAGTGTCCTGGATGTGTGAACCCTGAATAACTCTTGCTCTTTGATATTACAATAACACAAGGTTTTTCAATACCCTTCTATTTTCCTTGACCTCATCAGATCTCCGCCCTCTCCTCTGCTCTAGCAGCCCATCCCCACGGCCATATCCTTCCCTGCCCAACCACTACCCCATTAGCCCATACTTTCTGGGGTGAAGGATTTTCTTTTCTTTACTCATACAGGTCTCTCTGTGTAGCCTCTATCATAGGATCCTCCATTAAGTAAAGGCAAATAATTGCCTTTACTTAAATGCCTCCCACTCAGAACTCCCAAGGGATGGGGAGGGTGTCGCTCAACGATATACATTTGCGTCTCTACAAATACTACTGTGTCCTACTGCAGCAAGCTCCTGAGCAACTCTGGGTAGTGCCCTGAGGGGCTTCCCTTCACATTACCTTAAGTGACTATCCCCAAACCTCGCCATCTCACCTTGTCCTCTCCTCTAAGCCTGTTTGGAAGAGGACTTTGCCTCCAAAATCACAAAGAAAATGAAGCTGTTAGGTGTGAACTTCTTCAGTTTCTTCCTGTTCCCACCTACATTATAATGTAAATGTTAAGAACAAGACATCCACATTAAAATGTAAGGGTTAAGAATAAGACATCCAGAATCTGACTGCCTGTGCAAATCTTGGTTCTGCCAGTTGCCATCCAAGTGCTCTTGGACATTAATCTTTTTAGCATAATACGGTTATTAGGAGTAAGTTAAATTGTGCATATAAAGCCTTTGGTATGTGGTATAAAATAAATATTCAGTGAATGTTAACTATTTTTGTTATTAATTATATTATTACATATTTTCCGGCATCTTTCTTCCTCCTCCTGTCTAAGGTAAATACCTCCCTGGTCTAATTCCAGCTGCTCTGTCTGGACAAAAATTGACCTATTTTAGGCTTTGCTTTCCTATGTCATTAATCTCCCCCTCTCTCCTAATTTTACCTTTTAGCCTGTAAAGAAAATTCTGTATTAACCAGTTTCCCTATCCAGCCTTTCACAGCCACACTATTGAGAGAGTCCTTAGAATTCTCAGCTTCTGAGTTTTATTCACTACTTCATCCACTGAGATCTGGCTTCTACACCCAGTCTATTGAAACAATTCTTACTTAAGGTCATGGTTGACCTAATTTACAAATACAGTTGGCCAACCGAAACCCCAGCCCAAGATGAACCCTACTGACTATCATTTTTGTGATTGCTCTGAGCCACATTCCTAGAGAAAACTACACAACTACATGGATCGGCGTCGCTTCATCTTCAACGTTTCCGCCTCAGATTGGCACTTACCACTGCCCAGCAACCATCCTGGGTTTCCCTAGTGCTTTACGGTCCCACTCCCTGAAATTACTAGTTTATACCTTTTCAAGGTATTTATCTTTTATGTTATCTTTTTTATCTTTTCAAGCCTCCCATACATACCCTGTCCTCACCTTGTTACTTGGCTGATGACTTTGTTCATACTTGAGAAAATAGAAGACATTGGATGTGAACTTACCTTCCTCCCACCAAACCTACTGATCTGCCTAAACATGAACCCATCTTCTCATTTCTCAAGGTGGAAGAAGCCCAATCCCTCCACTCAGGATTTCCCTGCACTCTCACATCCAGAAGTTGTTTCTCCCCCTCTCCCTGTCTCTCCGACCATGAATGCCTTCCCTCTCAGCGAGACTGTTCTCACCAGCATGGCTTCCAGGCCCCTTTGTGATGTGGCCCCTGCAAACACCTCTGCACTTTCCTTGTCAGTACTCTGCTCTGGCCACCTGGCCTTTTTCCTATTCCTTAAACATGTAAAGCACTGTCTTCATTCCACAGCCTTCACATTCACTGTGCTCTTTGGACTGGAGTGCTTGCCGCTCCCCCGGATAAAACCTTGCGTGAGAGGGGCGCCTGGGTGGCTCAGTCCAATAAACATCTGTCTGCTCAGGTCATGATCTCTGGGTCCTGGGATTGAGCCCTTCTCAATGGGGGTCTGCTTTTCCCTCTGCCCCTCTCCCCTGCTTCTGTTGGTGTGTGCTCTCTATCTCACAAATAAAACATTTAAGAAAAAAAACCTTGCATGTACAAACACATTCATTACACTGGTTTTTTTTTTCCACACTTTGTAGGCTTTTAGATCCTCATGTGCTCAGAGAGGCTATCCTTCACCACCTCAATCAAAGTTGATCTTTGCTATGTTTCTATGTTCTTAGTTTGTTTCCTTCTTCCTATGTAAATTTCTTTAGGGCAGGGACTTTGTGAAGTGTTCAAGGCTGAATTGCCAGGAAATGCTTGGCATACTCTGACTGTGCCTCATTAAGGCTTAGTTCAACCATCCCCTTCCCTGTGAAGTTTTCCCAGCTCCTGCTCCCTCCCACCACTAGCTCTCCCCGCCCCCCCCCCCCCAGGAGTAACTACCTTGGACTATCTTGTATTATGTATTGCTTTGTCTTTTCCTAACTTCTTTACTAGATTGTGAGCTTCTCAAGAGTAAGGATTTTTATCTTACTCATATTCATTTCTTCAGGGCTTACAGTAAAAATTTACTGAAAGAATGAATGAGAAGAAGGCTCTATAATACCAAAGGAGAGATACATAGAGCAAATGTTGTGGCACAGGATTAAAGGAAGGAGTGATCACTTCCTGCTGGGATGATGAGAGAAGGAATCCCAGGTGAAGAGGGTAGGGAGTCTGGTATAATGGCCAACAAGCAGGAGTCCCACAACTGGAGTTGGGATAATTGAAAATCCAGCATGAGCAATTACAATGTGAAGAAAAAAAGATGCACTTGGAAACTAAGAAAATATGTCTTAGTTAACTAGTGCTCCATAACAAATACCCCAAAACTTAGGCTTAAAACACAAGCATGTACCATCTCACAGAGCTGCTGAGGATTAGGAATCCAGGAGCATTTGGCTCAAGGTTCTGGCTCAGGGTTTCTCCTATGGTGACCATGAAACCATCTGCTGGAACTGCTGTCCTCTCAAGGCCTGACTGCAGCTGGAGGTCTGCTTCCATGCTTGCCCGTGTAGTTGTTGGCAGGCCTCCATTCCTCACTGACTTTTACCCATACACCTCTTCACCACATGGCCTTCTTGCATAGGCCGAGTACCATTACTACTTAGCAGCTGGCTCGCTCCCCTAGAGCAAGTGAGCCAAGAGAGAGCAACCAAGCTCAGTGTTTTATAGGCTAATGTCAGAAGTGACCTACCATCTCTTCTGCCCTGCTACTGCAGTCCCTGTTCATGCAGCCCCACCCTGGTATATGATGAGAAGGACTGTGCACCAGGGTGTGAATACCAGAAGGCAGGGACCACTGAGAGTCATCCTGGAGGCTGACTACCACAACTAGGTTGAATACCAACAAGAGATTTATATAAACATAAACAAAGAAAATATTTGAAAAGGTAAACTGGGGTAAGAAAGCAGAAGGACTTAAGTAACAGACCAAGGATGTTGCATTTGAGCTTTCTGTGGTTGGAGAAATAGGGGTTCAGTGATCAAAGTAGTGTATCCTTTTAGTACCAACAGGAGAGTGGAGGGTAAGCCAGAGAAGAAGGAGTGGAAGGAGAAATTGTAGACAAGGAGACCAAATAGGAAAAGATCACCCTATTCCTCCTCCAAATAGGAGTTCCTGGAGAGTTTTTACTCAATTATTGCAAAATAGAAAACTCAGGATAATGAAAAAGTGAATTTCACAAAATTAATGCATTCAATTTAAAGGACTACCTTTTATTCTGAGATGATCCTACTTTTTTTATGTTAAAAATGCCCTTTCTTTTTAGAGGAAGGTGATAATAGATGGTTAAATGACATAAATGCTCTAACTTATGTCAGTCGCTGAAATTTAAACAACAAATTGCTGGCCTATCTAGGGAAGTGTGGGAATCAAGGATTCAAGTTATGAACATAAGGAAACTGATACCCAGGAAGTGTCCCTGACTTGCCTGAAGGCACTCAGCTAGTGGGAGGACAAAGCTGAAGCAGCTTCAGATCTTCTCATTTCTTCCCCCTTTTTTTTTTTTTAAAAGATTTTATTTATTTATTTGACACAGAGAGAGAGATCACAAGTAGGCAGAGAGACAGACACAGAGAGAGGAAATCAGGCTCCCCACTGAGCAGAGAGCCTGATGTGGGGCTTGATCCCAGGACCCTGAGACCATGACCTGAGCTGAAGACAGAGGTTTAACCCACTGAGCCCCCCGGGTGCTCCTTCTCATTTCTTCTATTTAGTGTTCCGTTGACCTGAAGAAGTATGGTAAAGGCGAAAGGGAGAAATAGGGCTCTGAGGGGAGGTGAAGTTGCAAAGAAAACTCGGTACACATAGAAAGGAGAATGAGACTGAGAGACTCTGCAAGCCCAGAGACAGAGAAGATGCTGACAGCTTGGCTCTGCCTGCATCCAGTCCCTGCCTTAGGCCAGTGTCAAGAATTATAAAAGACTGAAATGACCAAAAAAAAAAAACCCCCCAAAACAAAAAATCACTAGGTGTCTTAGGGCTATTGTGCAGCTCTGTAAACTGTAGAATGCCGATAACAGTGCAGATGATTATTGATCAGAGAAGTGACCTGTATTCTGGACATTGGATTTGCTGCTGCCTGGTGGATATTGTCCAGTTTTTCCTTGTTTGTAAATCAAGGATTCCTGATTATTTTATAAGGATGTGTGTTTTGCATTGTCTTTGGACATAGTTGGATCATCTTTCTGGTTCTGTCTTTAGTTGATGGGTTAAATAATATCTTTGATATGTTTATTTTATAGTTGCGGGAGAGTCCTCCAGGTTCTCTATCCCAGCGGTACATGTCTCTCTTATGCTTAATTGAAAGAAAAGGGGGAGAGGGGCAGATTTAGAGTCATTGTTGGCTGGGACCAGGTATCTCAGTGACAGTAGAGCTGATTTCCTTAAAGCAACTGGATTGGAAAATTTTAAAAAAGTATTGATTCAACAACTTTTTAGCCTTTACTGTTTTTAATATGCAAAAAATACTGTTAAATCTTTCTCCTTCATGGTATAGGACCTCTACTATAAGAAGCCAATTGTAATCCAACTTTAGAAATGTCTTTCAACATTCTTACTCTAATTGAAAACCAGACATAACAGTTAACAGACAAGTAATATTACTGACATTCCAGGGAGAAGTAAATGTTAACTTTTTTTTCTTGTCTGTTCTTACTGAAATATATGTTCTAATATTTATTTCCTTACCATTCTGAACAATTTAGATGACTGCATTTTACCCAATATATTTGTTAGTTCCCACTGCTCCTTGATTATTTTCCCTGAAATTGTAATTTTGTGGGTTTGAACGGTTGAATGAAACTTTATTAACAACAGCTGCCTTATCATTGTTATTCCTGTGGCACGAAGCGGGCTAATTGCTGTAATAACTCAGTACTGGAAAAGACAAAAGGAAAAGGGGAGAGACCCATAATAACAGACCATTTTCTATAATGTTTGCAACTTGCTATGCAAATTGATGGTTTTAAGGATTGGAAGACTGCAGGAGTCTTCTCATTAGCTGTACTTTAATATATAATTAAAATATCATTTGTATCACCAAAAAAGGAAATAGCAAATTATACAGGGCATGGATAATTCTGGCTATATTTTGTAAGGACAGATATAAGGAAAGGCAATACAGCGTTCTTACTATTTTTAATTCAAGAATTTTTAACACATTAGAATAGGAAAGAAAGTAAAACTTCCAGTTATAAAATAAGTAAGTCACAGGGATGAAAAGTACAACATATGGAATATAGTCAATAATACTGTGATAACACTATATGGTAACAATGGCAACTATATTTATTGTGGTAAACATTGGGTAATATATAGAACTGTCAAATACAGTATATTGTACACCTGAACTAACATAACACTGAAAAAAAAAATGGGAGGAAAACTAACCCTGTGTCACATATTGTCCTGGTGGATGCTTTATCTTCATTATTTTCTCTCTTTAAAAAAAAAACTTTTTCATCCCATACCTAGAATCCTGTAGCACTGTATCTCCTTTTAATCCTCAGAACGTTCTCATTTTATGGATTAAATTGAAATCCAAAGTCATATAAGCAATAAATGCTATAATGTCATTTTCACTTTATGTCCATTAACTCCTAAGCCTATGCTAACTCAGAACTTCAAAAGCATTTAACATTCCCATGTTCTTAATTTTATATTTTGAAGTCTACTCCATCAAATTATCAATTATACCAAAATACAGTGTATGTGTAAAATATTAACAGTGAATTTTGGAAAACACCATAATTTCCAAAAGCCAGTTAAATAGCTGAAAATTTGGTCTGTTCAGTAATTCTCTTTGGACTCAAAGATGTTTTTTCCCTTTACTCAGTGCCAAGATTTAGCCAGGCAAGCTTCCTTGCTGTGCTTTTGTGCACAAGCACTATGTCTTGTTCACCCTTACCTGGAGGGTGTAGCTCCATGTCTGGTCACAAGCCTATGGAGGGATTTTCTATCAGGTATCCCATTCTGAGGCCATCCTAGGTTTTATCTCACATTTCTCATGGCTTATAGAGCTATCAAAATTGAAGCTTAAGCTCACCAGAGTTCTGCAAATACCTTCAGGGAAATTATGACTTCAGAGCTTCCCTCCCAGGTAGACTCACCCTGGGTTCTTTTATGGCTACTGTGAAACCTTACTTTCTTGCCAGCCTAGCAATTTGAAATGCTTTAAAAAGGGGCACCTGGGTGACTCAGTAGGCTAAGCAAGCCTTTGCTTTTGGCTCAGGTCATGATCTCAGGGTCCTGAGATCAAGTGCTGTATTGGGCTCTCTGCTCAGCGGGGAGCCTACTCCCCCTTCTCTCTCTGCCTGCCTCTCTGCCTACTTGTGATCTCTCTCTGCCAAATAAATAAATAAAATCTTAAAAAAAAAATGCTTTAAAAAGAAATTACTTAGCATTTTTAGTTGTTTTCAAGTTAAAGGTTGTATTTCACACGGCCAAAAGTAGAATTCATTGTATTTCTTTATTATTTTCATTTTCTTTAATTTTATTTTTTAAAAATGGGGAAAACATTGATTTTTTTTCCTAAAAAAGTAATCATTAGACTTAATAAAAATAAGCTCTTATTTTAACTAGACTTATTATACTCATCATTTCACAATATATACAAATATCTACTCTTTATGTTATCCACTACCATAATGTCAAATGTCAATTCTACTTCAATAAAAATACATAAAGCTTGAAATTTATCCCAACCTGCATACATTTGTTCCCGGACACACATACCTTCATCAGAATGGGCCCAGAAAGTGTTTATGGTGATTGCTTCTTAGTGAGTCCTTTTCATGTTATTTTCTTGACTTTATACTCCATAGTGAGTAGATACTGCTTTTGTAATAAGAGGAAACAGTGTAATCACTGGAAAAAAGATCTTAGAATAAAAATAAAATTGAACCAACACAAAATATGAACACAAAGCTGTCATAGATCATGACTTAATTGAGTAATGTTTTGTGTAAAAAAATTCGCTGGACAGACAGAAGCATGTTCCTCTCAGCACTAGATTCTGTTTTATTTCAGCCATTGTGGTAGACACTTACATATACTGGCATCTCCCCACCTTGTTATTGCAGCCTGTCCCATGGTGTTGTTCTAAATGCTCCTATTCTGAATAATTCCACGTTGCTAAATAACAGTAGGAGATCCACCTTCTAAGCATTAAAAACAAAGCATGTCTTCAAATAGTTTTCCTCCCTCGTGGTACCTTCTCTATGTTAGATTTTCTTAAACTTCCTTCAGTCTTTTTTTTTTTTTTTAAGATTTTATTTATCTGTTTGAGAGAGAGAGAGCACAAATGGGGATGGAGGAGGGGCAGAGGGAGAGGGAGAAGCAGACTCCCTGCTGAGCAGTTGGGGGGAACCCACCCCGCCCCTGCCAACCACAGGGGACTCCAGCAATCCCAGGACCATGGGATCATGACCTGAGCCGAAGGCAGACGCTAAACTGAGTCCCCCAGGCGCCCCCTTACATAGGCTTCTTAACAGAGTTGTCAGCTAGAAAAGTCACTTGATAAATATAAGGTCTCTTAGAAAAATCATTATCTTCTTTTTAAGGACAAAGAACATCCAAGATACCTGATTCCAGAGCTTTGCAAACAGTTTTACCATTTGGGTTGGGTCACTGGGACTGGAGGAGGAATTAGCTTGAAACATGGGTAAGTTTGGGGCTGATTTCACTTCTGGGAATTATCCATATAAGTAGTCCAGTGAAAAGCCTAATATGTGTTATGTCAAAAGAACACCTGGTGCCAGTTTTTTGTGATACTAGAAATATTTAGTTTCTAAATGGAGAAATGAATATTTGCATAACTGAATAGTAAGTGTGCAGAAGTTGTAGACACACAAAAAAATACCTAAGGATTTAAGAACCACAATTTCTTTTTTTTTTTAATTTAATTTCATTTTTTTTTAAATTTTTTATTTTTTATAAACATATATTTTTATCCCCAGAGGTACAGGTCTGTGAATCACCAGGTTTACACACTTCACAGTACTCACCAAAGCACATACCCTCCCCAATGTCCATAATGCCACCCTCTTCTCCCAAACCCCCTCCCCCCAGCAACCCTCAGTTTGTTTTGTGAGATTAAGAGTCACTTATGGTTTGTCTCCCTCCCAACCCCATCTTGTTTCATTGATTCTTCTCCTACCCACTTAAGCCCCCATGTTGCATCACCACTTCCTCAAATCAGGGAGATCATATGATAGTTGTCTTTCTCTGCTTGACTTATTTCGCTAAGCATGATACGCTCTAGTTCCATCCATGTTGTTGCAAATGGCAAGATTTCATTTCTTTTGATGGCTGCATAATATTCCATTGTGTATATATACCACATCTTCTTGATCCATTCATCTGTTGATGGACATCTAGGTTCTTTCCATAGTTTGGCTATTGTGGACATTGCTGCTATAAACATTCGGGTGCACGAAGAACCACAATTTCTAATCAGAATAATTTGGTCCTCAGTACTTTGGAGTACCAAAGTTAAATAACATGCTGCCAAGTATGTTTATATGGCTAGAATTAGAAAAGGTCCCCGACCTCTAAGTGAACAGGATTTGTTTTAAAGGTTCAGATACATATTTTAAAAGTCCCTTAAATACAGATGACAAGCCATAAAAAATACTAAAAAATACATTTTATTAAGTCAAAAGACAGGCAATATGCCTTTCTAAATGCATCGTATGTCATCATCAATGGACAGCACCTGCTGGTCTTTGTTGCTCAGAGGACAAAACACGAGGCACTGGCTGAAGCAGAAGGAATGAATAGTATTTAATTGTTCATGAGATTTAGTCAGTGTCTTTCCTTCAAGAAGATGAAGTGGTACATAACCTACTAACGATGAAAATGCAAGTTGTGGAATCTCGTTCTTTCCAGTGTTTTAAAAGAGGATGAATTTTTTTCTCCTGAAATGTTTTAGGAATAGTATTGTCTGGAGGCTGAATGTTAAACTAAGTAACTTGATTTATCTCTTTATCCTAATTCACTTTCTATAGCAAAATTGAGTTACTATAACACTTGTATAATCTCAAATATATATAGTAACACCCCCTAGGAGGCTGCATTTCCTAGAAAGGAATGGAACGCAAAACTTAATCAGAACATCTAGAACAAAAGGGGTTTTTCGGCATACTACAAGATGATGCCAGTGAAATTTCACCTGTTTCAAATTGTCAAGTTACTCATCAAATATTAATTCAACTATGGGGCCTTAACTGTCACAGTTACATGTGTAGGGATATGCTCTGTCTGGAAGGGTCATGTTCCTCATGGGACATTGCACGTCCTCTGTGCCTCCCCTCTTACCATCACCCTGTGCTCCTGTCAGTTCAGCACTTTGCAGGTTTTCAGGTGATTTTGCCAGAACCTCCCAAGTTGACCTGTTCAGAGCAAAGCCCTATGATAACAACGTTTGTCATTGTTGTTTTCATTTATCCACTCATTTCATGGAGTTCCCAGTAATTTGGTTTCTCAGCTGTATTTATGATAAATTATACTCTAAACATTGTCTTTAGTTAACTGCTTTTTATTCATATATGCAGAAAGTTTATGCGTGTACACAATAGAGCTTTCTACCCAGCTCACTTAAAATAACTGTTTACTAAGTGGCTTTTTAAAGAAACAGCCACATTTTTTTTATCATAAAGACATAAAAGACTGTGTTCTTTCTAGAAGAATTGTGTTAACCCATGCACTGAAATTGTGGGTGGTCACTCTAAAACACTCACTGGCACCTTTTAAAATTAAATGGTTTTTATAGCACTACAATCAATTAATGGGGACATTGCATCATAAGCATAAAATGCTTTGCCCTTAGTTAGATTCTTAATAGGTGAGGAGCTCCTCCTGGAGGTCACAGGTGGAAGCAGCCACAATTATATGGCATTGTTTGGAATCTCACTAAATTTGTGCTTTACAAAGATGGGTAATTTGTAGTAAAACATCCAGTTTTTTCCCTAATATTTAAATGACTTCGTAAGTCCCCATCATTAACTTTATCCACTATGTTATACCCATGCAGTTAGTAAAACTTCACTTTTCTTTGCCTGAAGCTTAAAGCAAATAAATTTGGAATGAAGGATAAACCCAATAAATAGATTGTGTTTGGGAACATAAAATTATTTACTGATTCCAAGGTTTGGCCAATGTGATCCTAGATTATGCTACTTGTGTGTAGTCTGTGTAATCCCAAAAGATGTATATAAAAGACAGTTTAAGATCCATACAAGTGTCAAATCAGAAGGAGGAAACGGAAGACCAAGAAAATGGCAGTAATCATAAGCAATTCCAGGATACTCAGCAGCCTCTGTGTTTAGGTTGGGTCACTGTCATTCACATTGAACATTTCCTGTTTTCATGTTATGATACCATCATGTGTCAGAGACACTAATCCTGTGGCATGTTATTAGAATTAAAATTAATCAATTCATACTGTAGACAAGATAACTGAGGTTTAAGATTTAATTTTTTTTTTTAAAATAACTAGACAGTAAATAAAAATAGAAGCAACTGAAAACAGATGTATTGGGAACTCTTGAATTTTGTCCCCTTCCTTACCAAATAGTGAAAGAGCAGGGAGTATGGAGAAATAAATGCCAAAATTTAATGCCTTCAAATTTCAAAATGCTTTTTGTTGGCAGCTTACAGCACCAAGTAAAAACTTCACTTTTAGTCCTTGGCATATTTCCCTCCTAAAATAAAGGTTCTATCATCTTCCTATTTTTATCCAGATAGCTCCTTCTTTTAGGTATGTTTTTTTAGTATGTTTTTTCCACAACCTATTTAGCTTATCTTTTAATTACCCAAAGTTGATCAGTCTAAACTGATTAGTTTTCAGAAGGGCAGCAGTAAAAACAGACTCAGATTGCCAAATCATTTGAATAACAATACCCTGGATTTCCCCACTTTGTAGGTAGATTTTATTTACCAGCAGACTCTTGAACTTTATTTGAGTCTCTTCCCAGGATTGCATAAATTTCTCCCCACACAAGAAGACTTACCCTACAAATCCACTGACTTCGTACTACATATGATTCTTGAATTGCTTCCATGTTACCCAAAGACAAAAGATTTGGATCCCTGTTATTTGCAAAGGGCCCTTTTTCAACAGTATGACCCCTACCAATTCCACTGATTCCGGAGGAATGCCATTCCTTGTTTTCTTATGGAACAAAGCCTTAAATTGAGCTGTGGGGTGAAAACAAATGATTGAGATAGCTTGCTGTGCTTTGGATTTCTCTCCCATTTTCAGGCATTTATTTTGTAGACCTTAGATTACAAGTGGACCCTTAAAGGAACTTTCATTTCTGTCAGTTGCAAGTCTGTAGGTTTATTAAAAACCCCAACTGGATTGATAGCTTGATTCAATATAGACCATCATCCTCATTTTCACTAGGACAGTTAATATTCAGTGTCCCTCTATGCATGCCTCAGAGGCAGAAGCTGGAGTGGGCAGGTGCTGGGATTTCCTTCATTTGCATGTACATGGCAGCTCTTTAATACCCTCTGGCAGGAGCTGAAACTGGCAAAGGAGCCAAAGGACCTTGTTGAGAGCAGAGAGAATTTAGCGAAGGTTCTGAAATTGATTTCCAAATCAAATTTGAGAGTACTTTCTGTTAAGTGGAATATATAGCATCTCCCTTAGGACCACAACATTCTGTAACAGGAAGATCTCAAGATGTAAGCATGCCTTTTATATTTTTAACTTTCTGCTGTTGTTTTAGCTTTATTACCAAATATTTTCACAAGAAAGATGTGCTTTTCAAATAGGAAGTGTGTGTTCCACCCAGAAAGTAGACCTGTTAATGCTGTAATTTAACAAGTTGTCCAGCAGGGGTCCCTGAACTTCGTGTTTTATAAGAAGAGCTTTTGAAGCAATAAAATTAAACTTGATCCCTTTTAAGATGGAGATCTACTCCTCATGAGTATATTTTCTTCTGAATGGATTTTATAATAAGTACTCCGTGTGTAATAAGATAAACTTCTTACTCACGCTTAAAGATGCTAAAGACTTGTGTTTTTAGAATTGTATTTCCCCTAACCAGATAGTTCTGATGACCATTGATTTTGCACTGTAAAAAGAAATATATGTGAAAAATTATACCTATTATAGTAACATATATAATATACATATTATATATGAAAACTATCAACATTTTGCTGCGTCACTGGCATTATAAAGACATTACAGTAATTTGATATTCTTTCTATACAGCATATGCCATTAATTAAGCAGCTTTCTATGTGACTTGATGTATAAAGAATATTGATGATTGGACTGCAAGAATACACTTGTCTTTGGTCAAAAGCAGAACAGTAGAGTTAAATAAATGCCAATTTCTATATTTTGTGTTACCAGCAATGAAATCTACATTGCTCCTTCAGGAGTGCAAAAGGAACGGATTCAGGTATGTTAAAGGCATCCTTCTTAACACCAAATGACTTGTCTTGTCTACTTGACTATTGTTTTATGAAATGGAATTAATTTCAAAAGAAGTTTTGAAGGGGGTAATATTGCTATAGTTTAAATAATCAACAAACATTTGTTAAGTGACTATTAACAATTTTTTAAGGTGATTCATCTCCATCCAGCTAATATGTTTTGAATTCTCATTCTACCTCTAGAGGGCACAAGTGAATAGCGCAATCTTTACAAAGTGATTCTAATTTTGCAGCATTATACCACCATCTTTATCAGGATAGTAGGGGAATCACACTGATAGTCTCAAATGGACCAAACTGGCTCATATTTAGCAATAGCCAGGCTATTCCAATATAAAGTTATAAAACTTTATTTCAAATCTTTGAGAAGTCTCATTCCACATTCATGCTTAGAAGACTCAAAATCTAGTTAGAACAAACATATAGCACTTAACTTCTAGCTAAGGCATAATGCTTCATTAATAAAACATTTAGACTGTAGTTTGTAATAAACCCTGGCAAGTCAAAGTCACAAGTCAGAAGTATGCCTGCCCTACTAGGAAAAATCCATGCATCTGCTTAACTCCTTGAACTTTAAAATAATATGCTTTATGGAGGTGAACATGGTTCTGATTACCAGAGAAGTTTCTCAAGAGATTAGAAATTCTACTCTAGATTTTTCCTCATGTCATGAAATATAAAAAAAAGAATTGTAGCACCCATCACAGAATGATGACGTCTTTGTATAGCTTCCCTGAAATATAGTTTTGAAATTGCAGGGAAAATCTAAGAAGCTATATTAATGAAAACAGCAATCTCATTACAAACATATGAAATTTTCCACATCAATTGTTTCTTCAAATTCTAAAGGAAGAATTTTAGCTCTTGAGAATAGTTCATCAGTAGAAACATTTTTTTATTTCTCAAAATGGCTATAACATTTTCAAAGAGAAACTGTATATGGATATTTAAAATGTGAGTTAAGTATGCTCACATATATATTAACATGCACAAAGAAAGGGACACTTCTAACTGATACTATATAAGCCTTTTTTTTTTCCCTACTCTATAAACAGCCTGAAGATATGTTTGTTTGTGACATCAATGAACAGGACATAAGTGGACCTCCGCCATGTAAGAATCTTAAAAAAAGCCAGTGTACTCCTCTTTTCATGAATGCTTACACAATGAGAGGTAGGCAGAAAATGGTACCATTTTGACTCTGATCTTGATTATTACAGCTGTACTTCAGACCATCTAAAGCTATTTCTTGAGCCACGTGTAAAGTATTAAGCATTGTCCCAATGTAGATAAAAGTTAAATGCCTTTTGCTTTCCAGCTTCTCTGTTACTATTTCTCTCTTCCTCTTTCCCTTCCTACCCTCCTGTCTGCTGCCAACTTATGATTCCATGCCAAGAAAAACAAGTTCAAAATTACATACAAATAAATATATGTGTTGTATATATACATATACAGATATTTCTCTAAAAGGTAACATTTCGTTTTCACTGGGCATGTGACTTTTTTCTTCTTCCTCTAGGAGCAGGTGCAGTGATTCATACCCACTCAAAAGCTGCTGTCATGGCCACCCTTCTCTTTCCAGGACGAGAGTTTAAAATTACCCATCAAGAGATGATCAAAGGAATAAGGAAATGTACTTCGGGAGGGTATTACAGGTATTTTTTTTTTTCTATTTTTGCTTAAGTAATTTGAAAAGTATTTTTCTGTCTTCTGATAAAGAGGCTGCTGATCTTTTTATGCCTTTAATGAGATATTGTGGGATATATGTTAAATAATAGCCCACTTACTATTATACTATTATATAGATCTGTTCTCAGTGACACAAATCAGACACTTCTCCTCCTTCCCTACTCCTGCCCCAACCTTGGTAAATTATTAGCAACATGAATAATGAAACATTTGTCAGAATAAAGCAAAAAACCCTTGGCTGAGCTTTCTGTAGAGATGGAAAGATTATGTTCCATATGAACTCACCCAGAGAGCAAGATCCCCTTACTTTCACTTGGTCTCCAGGAAGCTTCAGCCCTCACGAAGTTTCTACTTCATCCTGATTTAATTAAGTATTTCCAGAACATTTTAGTATTTATAAACATTGGGCAATTATTTCAATTAAGTAGATCTCTTTATTTTTCAGAATGGAAAGTGGCATAGATGGTTTAATAGAACCTTCTAGATAAAATCAAATCCACCAGCCCACAAAAATGTAGTAATTATTTGCCAATCTAGAATACAGGGACAGGAAGAAACGTGTTCTCAGTGCTCAGGTACAAGCTAAGCATTTCTTTTGAATGTATTGGCATTCTATTTCTGAGCTTATTAATTTGCTAAAGGGCCTGATTCTACCTTATCTTGCTTAGAGGAAATGGGTGCCAGTTTTTCTAAAGTGTTCTGATGGCAATATCTTATTGTTACTCCACGTCGTAGAATGTACAAGTTTAAACTAGTGTGCTGAGAACTTACTATGATTTGATTTTAGTTAATATTTATTGTATGCCTACAGCATTCCTTGGCACTGTGAAAAACCTATTTACAAAAGTTAAATGTTTAAATTATGGAAGTGTACATACTAAAGAAAGTATAGCTTCACATTGCCTTTTCCATTTTGGGTCTTGAAAGAGAAGCAATATGTGTGCTTTTAATTTCCTCAGCATTTGATTGCTTTGGTGAAGAAATAGAAGTAGGTCAGAAGGAGGTATAACAGGGTGCCTAGAGGAACACCACAGTAGAATTCCACAGCCTTTGGAATTCTGTGAGGAAAAGAATGTCATGAATGAAAAGATACCATTTCTTATGCACCATAACATACACATTTCATATATTATTTTAAATGTTTTGGAACTTAAAGAATACAAACTTTTTTGAAATGTTCTTTCCAGTTCTCTTTGAGCCTGGAAATCAGAAACAGGCTCATTATCACCACTCAGGGGGCAGAGATACGGCTTTTTTTTTTTAAGTCCATCTTGAAAAACAAAAACTTTCAAATACATACCTAATTCTCCTCAGGGGAGGTTCCCACATGTAAGTGTAATTGTCCTCTCTCCTGGCAGCAACACCCCGAAAAGAACACTATTTAATGATCAAAGGACCATCCTGGCTCTGTTCCTCATTTAACTCAGAAGAATTAGTTTTCTCTCTGTAAAGTGGGTGATTCGGATTGAATTTCAGGTCTTATTGTGCTGTAATACTATTTTACCCCTGAAAAGATGTCTGACTATTCAGTATAGGTTCAAGGAAGATACATGTTTGTGATTCTCTTGGCAAAAATTAGGAAATGTTTGGGATTAGCAATTCATTCCTTCCATATTTAAGAATATTCTTTAATTGGAGCACCTTAGTGGCTCAGTCAGTTGGGCAACTGCCTTCAGCTCAGGTCATGATCTGGGAGTCCCATGATCGAGTCCGGCATCGGGCTCTCTGCTCAGCAAGGAGCCTGCTTCCCCCTCTCTCTCTGCCTGCCTCTCTACCTACTTGTAATCTCTGTCAAATAAATAAATAAAATCTTTAAAAAAAAAGAATATTCTTTAATTACTTCTATTTTACTTAAATGAAATAGTAAACATCTCCTTACATGACAGCTACTTAACCTATTCCTGTCCTAAAGTTGCAGGTTGTGATAAAACTGTACCTCGAACTTCTTTGTTGTTTAGTTTGGCCATTACAAAGGTAGTGAAAAAGCAGATGTTATATTAACAAGGCAAGAGAAATTCATGTAAAAGGGAAAACATGTCCGAATTTGACTGGGTATAAACAACCTCAGAGATAGACTTAATTTTACCAGTAACTAAGTTATTCACTTAAATATTATCTTACACAAACAGAAAGGAAACACATGTGCCAATTTTATCACATGTATTTCCTGAAAACAAGGTGGAAGCTAAAGAAGTTCTAATGCCACAAACTTGAGACTGTTCTGAAAAAATTATCACATCATATACAGAGTTATTTCCAGAAGATTCTAGCTATCCCAGTGCCGCAAACCACACCTGTATTTATTTGCCTCAAACACTTTGGGGTCTTGCAGAGATAAAAGGAATGGATTTTGTATCTTTGGAAAATTCATACTTAATAAGTAGTTAAATTGTTAATCCTTTCTATGCTTCTGGTTATCCGATCTATCATTGTCTCATCACCTGTTGAAAATATTATGGTTGTCTCTGCTTCAAGGAAATACATGTATGATCTTGATCATTTCTTTGTTAGGTTTTGGTATCCTGTACAAATTTCTGCCACTTATACTTAGAATAATACCTGCCAAACTCCCAAGGCGTCTTTTGATACAGCTGTTTATGCAAGATATACAGAATAACATGCAACATCTTGTCTGTAATTTGGAGTGGCTTTCAGATATAAAGAGAATGTCTAACTGCTTACTTGAAAAAAAAAATTATAAACCTAACATATGAATACCTTTATTTGTTTTAATGGGGGAAAAAATGGCTTGTTTTGTCCTGTAGATATGATGATATGTTAGTGGTACCCATTATTGAGAATACACCTGAGGAGAAAGACCTCAAAGAACGAATGGCTCGTGCAATAAATGAATACCCTGACTCCTGCGCAGTCCTAGTCAGGCGTCATGGCATGTATGTCTGGGGAGAAACCTGGGAGAAGGCCAAAACCATGTAAGTATCAATCATAGGACATTTGGAAAGTCACCACACTCGAAATGTGAAAGGGAATGAAGTATGTTTTGTGATCTGAAAGGAAGTATGATTTTGTGTGTGTGTATTATTGGTCAGATTGGTTTAAATTTAAGTAGCTTACTATTTCTAGATATTTGATTTGTATTATGTATTCACTTATTAAGAAATATTTATTGGACAAGCTATTATTTGGCAAGGCGCCATCATGCACTTGACAAAAAAGAAGGAAACACAGATCTCATTCTCCAAGTTTAAGGCTAGAAGGAAGAATAAAGCTAACCCAAGTTATATAATGATTTGCTACACTTTTTTTCAAAAAGTGACACATGGTAACAACAACAACAACTTAAATTTATATAAGTAGTATATTTTGTACTCCCTTTATATCCTGGAAAGCATGTAATATGATTGCATGATTCAGTAGGATTCCTGTCCATGTTTTAATAATGGGGGCAAAATGAGAAAAATTTGGCCTGGAATTGAGGGGGGAAAAATGCACGAGAAACAAGGTTGGCTTTATGGAGAGGAGAAACGTGACTGGTAGGATTGGAGAACTCTGTTTCACTGAGACCTTCAGTTCTTTGCTTTTTCTTTTATAGGTGTGAGTGTTATGACTATTTGTTTGATATTGCTGTATCGATGAAGAGAGTCGGCCTGGATCCTACACAGCTTCCAGTTGGAGAAAATGGAATTGTATAAGCCAAATGAAAGTTTAACGATATACACAAAGTTTTTCTTAATTATGACTCAAATGAAACTTGACTATTCTTTTTAATGAATTGAACATTTCTGTGATACTATTAATTTGTCACTAAGTACAAGATGGCCACCCTGAATCTCTTCTGACATTGGATGATATTTGCTTATATTTTTGTAATTTTAAATGACACTGCAGTGGAATAAAAATTATTTCATAATGAATTTTTTTATGTTTACTTTAAAATCCTTAACAGCAAAATATTCCCCTCTCAATTAATTCCTTTCTTACATATACTCCCAGAGAATTCCTCTTGTTCTTTAAAGTTACTGATAACATAGACATCATGAGAAAATTTCCATTCATTATGAAATGAGCATTTTTCTTATTTTAGTATTGGCATCGTAACATTGATGTGAAGAGTTAAAATCAAATGCATCTCTCAATATTGATGTCAAAGCAATTTATAGATTTCCCCTCTATGCTGTATTGCTTCCCTCTGATAAAACAAAAGGCACTCATTTTATATTGGAACCGATTGTGAGGTTCCCATTAACTCCCACTCTCCAAGCCAAACAAAGCCCTACCAAACCAGTGATATAATCAGAAAGTGCTTTCTTTAGGGCAGCCAAAAGCAACATCAGCTTGATCATAAAGGTTTCACTTGGTTAAGGCTCTTTTCAGTTGGGGGAGAAAAATCAGTAATGCATCAGCTCTACAGTCTGAACCTCATATACCCCCTCTCAGTTTCCTGTCCTCTACCCTTTGAGTTCATTTACCCCAGTTCTTTCACTCCAGCCCTTGGATCATACTCTTTGTCACTATCCAGACCCCATTCCTGTCCTTGCTTCTTCTCTTACGAAGCCTAGGTGGCAGCCCCATATTTGCACCACTTCATAGCAAACATCCTAACTGTGCTCCCTCCATCACGCTCACCTGGACAGCCCTCCGTGCTTGTGAAGCCACTTACTTAGTACCTGCACCCACACAGCAAGGTCTGATGGGGGAAAATTACACAACTCTGTTGACTGATCTCACTTCAGAGTTAGGACCACAAATCTCCGGTGGGCACTCGATCCTGCCAAACAAACTTCCTATAATTCCTTAGTAAATTCATTTTCCCAACCTCGTGACAGTTTCTCCTCACCCTTGTCTTTCCTCAGATCTCCACCATTACCCCCCAACCCACTGCACCAGATGACAACCTCTCATACTTGAAGAGATAAAATAGATTCATTGCAAAGAGAACTAACCTTTCCAGCTCATGTTTCTACCAGCCTTCCTGCCTACAGTCTTCTTTGCCACCTTCCTTGTACGGAGTTGGTTCTAAGGCCAATTCTGCCGCTTCTCCCTTGAATCCAATGCCCTCTGACCTTCTCAAGGGCTTTGCTTCTACAAGGATGCCCACATGCCATTTTTCTCTTGCATTGACATTTTTTCACCCTGTTAACTGGATCTCTTCTATTGGTATAAAAACCTACTAAAATATCATCTATCTTACACACACACACACACACAAACTTGGCCTTCAACCTTCAACTCTTTCAGCACCTTCAGAGCAAACATTTCTTTAAGAGTTGTCCACTTCTGGGGCACCTGGGTGGCTCAGTGGGTTAAGCCACTGCCTTCGGCTCGGGTCATGATCTCAGGGTCTTGGGATCGAGTCCCGCATCAGGCTCTCTGCTCAGCAGGGAGCCTGCTTCCCTTCCTCTCTCTCTGCCTGCCTCTCCATCTACTTGTGATTTCTCTCTGTCAAATAAATAAATAAAATCTTTAAAAAAAAAAAAAAAAAAAAGAGTTGTCCACTTCTCTCTCAGCTCTTCTCTCACTTGTTCCTTGACCCACTCCTTCCAATCGGCACACCACGCCACTGAAACAGATTTACCAAGAGTAACAACCCCCCAGCCTCCTTGAATGCTTCTTTTACTTCTTTGCTTAGAATGAAACTCTCCCAAAGACACAGTTTCCCCTGAGGCTAGCCTCTCAATTGATGGTAGTTCTCACTTCCTGTACCCTCAGGCATGGGGTGAGTGAATTCCTTGAACATTAAAAGTCTTTCCCCTTCTCATTCCATTGTATTCAGCAAACCTTTGGTCACAGCTAATTCCAGCTCTTCTGACTCCACACCCACACCTGTGTGCCTTAAGGTGGCTGAAGGAAAACTCATAACCATGTTAAGGTCACAAGGTTGAGTGGGTTTTTAATGCTGCCTGGGCATTTTACTTCACTACCTCATCCATTCATTCTCTCACTCTCTTGACAAGTGTCTCTGCAAACTTCAAACTCCTCCTCCCTGCATATTCACTCTTGGCTGACAACCCTGAGAGCTATTTCACTGAAAAAATAGAAGCCATCAGGAGAGATCGTAGTATAATGTATAAAGTTATTGAATGACTGTGTTGTACACCTAAAACTAATGCAACATTTTGTGTCAATTATACTTCAATTAGAAAAATAATAATTAAAAAAAAAAAGCTTGCATGGGCTTGTACATCTCTGCTGGGATTCTGATGATGAGCTGTCCATGCTTCCCACTAAGGCTAGCCTCTTCACGTAAATAAATCTCCACCCCCTTCTCATGTAAGGACAATATCCATGGCAGAATTTCCAATTTCCTGAAGTCCTCCCCAACGCAGTTAATGGTAATGCCATCTTTCCAGTTGCTCAAGTTCATAATCTTGCTATCATGTTTGGTGGTTTCTTCAACAGGCTATACATCTAGCTAATCAGCTTTTGATTCCAATCCTATCCAGAATCTCTCACCTTCTCACCAGGTTCACTGTTAACCCCCTGGCCCAAGGGCCACCATTTCTCACCTAAACTCTTGCAGTTGCCTCTTAAGCAACTTCTCCACTATAGTCTTTGCTCAGCTCCCGACTCCTGCCCCCATTCATCTATCTATTCTCAACACAGCAGCCTGCACAATCCTGTCAACACGGAAGCCAGCCAGTGTCACTCCTCTGCTCCCTGGCTTCCGGTCTCACAGTAAAGGCTCCACAGAGCCTCCCCTCCGCCCCAACCCCATTGCCTTATTCAATTTCCCTCCTCCCCACTTCCTCTGCTCCAGTTACACTAGTATCCTAGTGAGTCTTTAAACTTTTCAGGCAATTTCTTTGGCAGGTGTTCTTTCCCCCCTTAAATGTTCTTCCTCCAGAACACCTGCATAGCTCATTCATGCCCTCTGCTCAGAGAGGTCTTCAAATTCACCTGTGTGGTTTTCCCTGACCACCCTATTGTAATCACAACACTTCTCTATTCCCCTCATCCAGAATTCTCTCCTACCTTGTTTTAGTTTTAGTTGTAAAGCCCTTATAACCAACTAGCATGCTATTGTGAAAATTAGTAAGGGGGATAAATAAAGTCAGGAGCTTTCCACAGGGTGAGCGATCACACCTACCACTCAGTAGTCAACTGCAGACCCAACAGGAAGAGATGGACTTGACTTTGCACATAGGTGGTAATCTAATGCTCCAGCTGGAGGAGGACAAGCTTTCCTTGTGCCCTAGCAACAGCTCAGCCAATGCGAAGCCACAACGCTTTGAACTCCCAGTTTACTCCGGTGGACTTTTAGTTCCTAACAGCCTTTTCAAATTACCCTTTTTCTCCTTAAACCCACGTGCCTATGGTTTGCTGCAGCTTGTTTGTCCCAGATTGCAATTCTTTTTACTCCCTTGCAAACTTATGTTTTGCAGGTAAAATCACTGGCAATTTTTACTTTTTTGGTTAACACTGTGATTTAACTGTTTACCTTTCCCCCTTCACCAGAAAATGATCACCATGAGGACAAGGACTTTTGTCTGTTTTGTTCAGCGGCCCCTTGAGCGTATCTAGTACAGAGTTGGTACTAAATAAAAATTTGCTGAATAAAAGAGCAACTTTTTGCCAAAACTCGTGATTAGTTCTCTGTATTTGCGAGACTTTACAGTAGCATGACTAGTGATTATTTCCCCTTGAAATGTTTTTCTCTAGGCTTCCACGACCCCAGACTCAGGTCATTTTCCACTCACCTCATTGGCCATGTCTGCAGTTCTTTTCCTGAGTATTTGTCCTTTCTCAGACCACAATGTTGGGGGGCCCCAAGGCTGTCCACCCTTAACCATGTTCTCCATCTTTACTTTTTTCCTGGGAAATCTCATTCAGTGCCACAGCTTTAAATATTATCTACATGCTGATGACTCAGTGTTCTATCTCCAGTCCAGACCTCTCCTTTACATTCCAGACTTGTCTCTACCTCCTACTCCTCACCACTTGGATGTCTAACAGGCATCTAAAAGCCACTGTGGCCCAAAACAGTGCTATTGATTTTTCTTCCCTATAAACCTTCACCCTCCCCTCCCCACTTCCAAACATTTTCTGGAGGTTTATGCTAAAATCTCTTTGAGACTGACCTGTCTTGTTCTTTACAATAAGAAAAATGCCTGATACATTTTAAGCATCCAATAACTATTTGTTTTTCTAGGTTCTAGGTTCTATAGTTT
Organism: Mustela nigripes; assembly: GCF_022355385.1. Lineage (NCBI taxonomy): Eukaryota > Metazoa > Chordata > Mammalia > Carnivora > Mustelidae > Mustela > Mustela nigripes. Next base: position 19,354,847 of record NC_081557.1, read on the forward strand.
TGGTTACTTCAGCTTCATTTCATTCTCTTTCATTTTTTTTTTAATTTTTTAAATTTATTTTCAGCATAACAGTATTCATTGTTTTTGTACCACACCCAGTGCTCCATGCAATCCATGCCCTCTCTAATACCCACCACCTGATACCCTGACCTCTCACCCCCCGCCCCTTCAAAATCCTCAGATTGTTTTTCAGAGTCCATAGTCTCTCATGGTTCACCTCCCCTTCCAATTTCCCCCAACTGCCTTTTCCTATCTCCCCATATCTTCCATGCTATTTGTTATGCTCCACAAATAAGTGAAACCATATGATAATTGACTCTCTCTGCTTGACTTATTTCACTCAGCATAATCTCTTCCAGTCCCGTCCATGTTGCTACAAAAGTAGGGTATTCGTCTTTTCTGATGGAGGCATAATACTCCATAGTGTATATGGACCACATCTTCCTTATCCATTCGTCCGTTGAAGGGCATCTTGGTTCTTTCCACAGTTTGGCAACTGTGGCCATTGCTGCTATAAACATTGGGGTACAGATGGCCCTTCTTTTCACTACATCTGTATCTTTGGGATAAATACCCAGTAGTGCAATTGCAGGGTCATAGGGAAGTTCTATTTTTAATTTCTTGAGGAATCTCCACACTGTTCTCCAAAGAGGCTGCACCAACTTGCATTCCCACCAACAGTGTAAGAGGGTTCCCCTTTCTCCACATCCCCTCCAACACATGTTGTTTCCTGTCTTGCTAATTTTGGTCATTCTAACTGGTGTAAGGTGATATCTCAATGTGGTTTTAATTTGAATCTCCCTGAAGGCTAGTGATGATGAACATTTTTTCATGTGTCTGATAGCCATTTGTATGTCTTCATTGGAGAAGTGTCTGTTCATATCTTCTGCCCATTTTTTGATATGATTGTCTGCTTTGTGTGTGTTGAGTTTGAGGAGTTCTTTATAGATCCTGGATATCAACCTTTTGTCTGTACTGTCATTTGCAAATATCTTCTTCCATTCCGTGGGTTGCCTCTTTGTTTTCTTGATTGTTTCCTTTGCTGTGCAGAAGCTTTTGATTTTGATGAAGTTCCAAAAGTTCATTTTCGCTTTTGTTTCCTTTGCCTTTGGAGACATATCTTGAAAGAAGCTGCTGTAGCTGATATCAAAGAGATTACTGCCTATGTTCTCCTCTAGGATTCTGATGGATTCCTGTCTCACATTGAGGTCTTTTATCCATTTTGAGTTTATCTTTGTGTATGGTGTGAGAGAATGGTCCAGTTTCATTCTTCTACATATAGCTGTCCAGTTTTCCCAGCACCATTTATTGAAGAGACTGTCTTTTCTCCACTGTATATTTTTTCCTGTTTTGTCGAAGATTAATTGACCATAGAGTTGAGGGTCCATATCTGGGCTCTCTACTCTGTTCCACTGGTCTATGTGTCTGTTTTTATGCCAGTACCATGCTTCTTGGTGATCATAGCTTTGTAGTAAAGCTTGAAATCAGGTAACGTGATGTCCCCCGTTTTATTTTTGTTTTTCAACATTTCCTTAGCGATTTGGGGTCTCTTCTGATTCCATACAGATTTTTGGATTATTTGCTCCAGCTCTTTGAAGTTAATGAATGAGATAAAGTACATAGAAGAACAGACCATAGTGCTCGACCTTTGGCAGGTATTCAATACTTCAATAAAAATTAATTAACGTTCTTTCTATAAGTCCCATCGAATTCTCATAAGAGTGTTTGGAGGTAGGTATTGTCCTTTTTTTTTTTTTTTTTTTGAGTGAGGAAATTGAAGCTCAGATAATAATAACTACATAGAATATAAGAAGTCTATAAACGTCTTACCGTGGTGCCTCAAACTAGAAATGCACCCAAGGCATTCAACTCAACCTCTTCAATTTCTCTCCTAAATAGCCCTCACTTAGCTATCCTGGAGATAGTTGTAATGCAAGAAGTCATTGATGTCTGGCTGCACCATAGCACCTCTCCTTTTGTGTGTTTCTTACCCCTGGAAATGCAGAAAAGATTTGCAAAACCTGAGGTGGAGAAATGGTTGCTGAAAGTCTGTATGACCCAGTATTTTTTTTTTTTTAAGATCCTTACAATGTGGATTCTAGGAGCTGAGGTCCAAAAGTGAATGCAAATACAGCTGTGGGAGGGTTTATTCTCAGTGTCTGACACATAGGTGTTGAGTGAAGATTTGGGGGGGTGGGCGTGGACGGGCATTCTTCAGTTGCCCTTGTGACTATTCTCCCAATTATTCCTACTTCCTTAAACAAGGAAGGGAAAGGTTTGTTACCAATGAAGGATTAAACTGGTAAGAGATCTGGATCAAACACTTTTATTTCATTAAGTGCAGGACATTCCATTCACGTTCAGATTGAATAAAGGATTAACATAGTTTAGTCAAGAGTATGTTATCTGTTTCTCAACTGATTTTAGGGCTGTTTTGTCCCACCCCCTCTCAAAATATAGTTCCCCAGAGAATGTCCCAAACAAGAAGAAAGATAAAGTTTCACCTTGTATTTCAATTTGCTCAAATACTTCCCCTTGCATGAAGAAAATGGGTATCTCATCAGGAATTCTAGTCAAGGTGGTCAGATATGGGAGTCATAATTGGTCGCACTTTTCAAGAAGCAATTAGAATTCTTCCTCCAAGTTTAAGACAGAAAGAGAATTTGGCTTTATTTCATTGATCTATAATCTATAAGCATTGAATCATCACATTTTGGATGATAATCACTGAAATAAGTAACTTCTTATGTGGTTATAAGTTATAAGCAGTGTTCCTCTCTTACTCTGTCACAATTCTTTTTTTAAAAAAAATATTTTATTTATTTGTTGGGGCACCTGGGTGGCTCAGTGGGTTAAGCCTCTGCCTTTGGCTCAGGTCATGATCTCAGGGTCCTGGGATCGAGCCCTGCATGGGGCTCTCTGCTCAGAGGGGAGCCTGCTTCCCCCTCTCCCTCTGTCTGCCTCTCTGCCTACTTATAATCTCTCTCTTTCTCCATCAAACAAATAAATAAAATGTTTTTAAAAATATTTTAAAAAGTATTTTATTTATTTGTTTGACGGAGAGAGAGAGAGAGCACAACCAGTGGGGGGGGGGGGGGGGGTGGCAGAGAGAGAGAGAGAGAGAGAAGCAAGCTCCCTGCTGAGCAAGGACCCCCCACCCCCACCCCAATGCAGAACTTGATCCCAGGACCCTGAGATCACAACCTGACCTGAAGGCAGATGTTTAGCCAACTGAGTCACCCAGGCGCCCTGTCACAGTTCTAACTGTATAATTTTTCTCTTTCCATAGTTTGGCTATTGTTGATAATGCTGTTATAAATATTGGGAAGCATGTGCCCCCTTTGAATCACTATTTTTGTATACCTTACATAAATACCTAGTATTGCAGTTGCTGGGTCATAAGGTAGCTCTATTTTTAACTTTTTGAGGAAACCATACTGTCTTCCAGAGTGGTTATACCTGTTTGCATTCCCAAGAACAGTGTAAGAGGGTTCCCCTTTCTCCACATCCTCACCAATATCTGTGTTTTCTGTGTTGTTAATTTTAGCCATTCTGATAGATATAAAATATTTTTGATTTGTATTCCCTTGATTATTAGTAATGCTGAGCATTTTTCATGTGCCTGTTAGTCATCTGAATGTCTTTAGAAAATTTTTATTCATGTCTTCTGCCCATTTCTTAACTGGATTATTTGTTTTTCAAGTGTTGAGTTTGATAAGTTCTTTATAGATTTTGGCTACTATCCTGTTATTACATGTGTCATTTTCAAATATCTTCTCCCATTATGAAAGCTGCCTTTTAGTTTTGTTGATTGATTCTTTCTCTGTTCAGAAGCTTTTTATCTTGATGAGGTCCTAATAGTTCATTTTTGCCTTTGTTTCCCTTTCCTTCAGTGATATGTCTAGTGAGAAGTTGCTGTAACTGAAGTTAAACAGATTTCTGCCTGTGTTCTCCTCTAGAATTTTGATGGACTCCTGTCTCACATTTAAGTCTTTCATCCATTTTGAATTTTTTTTGTGTGTATGGAAGGAGTCCAGTTTCATTTCTTTTTTTTTTTTTTTGCATGTTGCTGTTCAGTTTTCCCAACACCATTTGTTGAAGAAAATTTCTTTTCCTTTGGATGGTCTTTCCTGCTTTGTCAAAGAAGATTAGTTGACGATATAATTATGGGTCCATTTCTGGGTTCTCTATTCTGTTCCACTGATCTATGTGTCTGTTTTGGTGCCAGCACCATATTGTGTTGATGATTACAGCTTTGTAATAGAGCTTGAAATTTGGAATCATGATGCCGCCAACTTTGCTTTCCTTTTTCAGAATTGCTTTGTCTATTCAGGGTCTTTTGTGTTTCCATACAAATTTTAGGATTGTTCGTTCTAGCTCTGTGAAAAATGCCGATGGTATTTGGACAGTGATTGCATTAAAAGTGTAGATTGCTTTGGGTAGTATAGACATTTTGACAACGTCCTTCTAGTCCATGAGCATGGAATGTCTTTCCACCTTTTTGTGCCCTCTTCAATTTCTTTCATAAATGTTCTATAGTTTTCAGAGTACAGATCCTTTCCCCCTTTGGATAAAGGTTTATTCCCAGGTATCATACTGTTTTTGGTGCAATTATAAATGGGATTGATACCTTGATTTCTCTTTCTGCTACTTCATTATGATATATAGAAATGCAACAGATTTCTGTATTTTGATTTTATATCCTGCAACTTTGCAAAATTCATATATGAGTTCTAGCAATTTTTTGGTGGAATCTTTTGGGTTTTCTACATAGAGTATCATGTCATCTACAAATAGTGAAAGTTTGATTTCTTTCTTGCTGATTTGGATGCCTTTTATTTCTGTTGTCTGATTGCAGAAGCTAAGACTTCCAATACTATGTTAAATAGTAAGGGTGAGAGTCAACATCCTTGTCATGTTCCTGACTGTAGAGGAAAACCTCTCAGTTTTTCCCCACTGAGGATGATAGTATCTAGGGGCCTTTTATATATGGCCTTTATGATGTTGAAGTATGTTCAATTTATCCCTACTTTGTTGAGGGTTTTTTTTTAAATTAAGAATGGATGCAGTGTTTTGTCAAATGCTTTGTTTTTTGCATCTGTTGAGAGGATCATATGGTTCTTATCCTTTCTTTTATTAATGTGGTATATCACACTGATTGATTTACAAATACTGAACCACCCCTGCAGCTAAGGAATAAATTCCACTTGATCGTGGTGAATAATTCTTAATGTACTGTTGGATTTGATTTCGTAGGATCTTGTTGAGAATTTTTGTATCCATGTTTATCAGAGATACTGGCCCATAATTCTTCTTTTTTAGTGGGGTCTTAGGTTTGGGAATCAAGGTAATGCTGGACTTTAGAAGAAGTTTGGACATCTTCCTTCCATTTTTATTTTTTGAAACAATTTGAGGAGAATAAGTATTGACTCTTCTTCAAATGTCTGGGAGATGAGTGTTTTGGTGGCTCATCAAATGAGTGTCTGACTCTTGATTTTGGCTCAGGTCATGATCTCAGGGTTGTGGAATCAAACCCCACATCAGGCTTTGAGCCCCGGGTTCGACTCCATGCCCCACAGAGAATCTGCTCAAGATTCTATCTTTCCCTCTACCTCTCTCTCTCTCTTTCTCTCAAATAAATTAAAAATATATAAATGTCTGGTAAAAATTCCCCTGGGAAGCCATCTGGCCCTGGACTTTTGTTTGTTGGGGATTTGTTGTTGTTATTGGGGGTTTTTGATTACTGATTCAATTTGTGTCCTGGTTATGGGTCTGTTCAAGTGTCCTATTTCTTCCTATTTCAGTTTTGGTAGTTTGTATGTTTCTAGGAATTTGTCTGTTTTCTTCCAGATTGCCCAGTTTGTTGGCATATATGGTAAGAACCTTTAAATACATTATATTCAATTTTTATAGTAACTCTTGAAGATATTATTACCCCTCATTTTACAAGATGAAGAAAATAAAATCCAGAGGTTAAATTATCCAAATAAAAAATCTACCAAGCCCATTCAGTAAGCTCTCTGCACTTTCCACATTAACTAACTTGATCTTGTCAGTGTGATGTAATTCTACTCTTATGGCTATAAAAAGAGCTTGCCTCTTAAAGTATATGTGGTTTCTGAGATAGGTCTTAGAGACTTAGGAACTTAAGAACTTTTAATATGTTCACAAAGAAGCATCTTTGGTGTTACTGACTTAATACTTTCCAAAATTTCTTTGGGGACCATTTATTGATGGTACATTGAGTTTTCATTTATTATTCAGCTGTATGATTAATTTTTATTCCTTTATATATAAATATAGCATTCTATTCCTTCTATTAGTTTACTTATACTTTTATTAACTAACTTTTACTTTCCTACTTGATATTACTTTTATCTCAAGAGGGGCCACATCTTTGACAACAAAACTAAGGAATCAATTTCTTAATGTACAGTAGAGCTACATCTTAGGTTTGAAAGTTGATTAAGTGAAAACTTCCAAATGTCAAAATTACCTTAAAAATTCTTTCAATCACTTGTAAAGTATAACATTATATATGTGATTTGTGAATTTAGCCTAGTTTTTTTCATTCTTTCATTGGTAAGTATTCACATATGGCCCTCAGTCATAAGTATTTCCCATCTTGAGGATATGGACTAAATTATTACCAACAATTTTTCTTCTATTTGAGTAATGTGTTTTAAAATCACTCAAAAATGTTTTCCATTGGTTTCACAAATGTTCATTGTTGGTTTCAAGTTTCATTGCATCCATCACTTTTAATATAAGAAAAAAGGGTTCTTGTCCTGGTATACAACCTCTTTAATTACCCTGAACATGATAACATACTACTGTAACAGGAACTCACTAGCTAGTTAAGGTTCCTTCTCTTTCTGGTATGAATGAACTATTCAGTTGAAAAATTTTCTTTCCTATGTTCTAAATATAAAAAGGTGTGTGTGTGAGTGTGTGTAATCTTATGCTCATTTTGGCTTCCATTATTTTATGAAAACTGGGTAAAAAGCAAAATATCCTATCCCAAGGAAATACAATATATTAGTGTAACAAGTTCTCTCTGGAAGCAGGCAGTTCTTTTGGTGTCCAATATAAGGTTCTCCCAGTTGAAGTACTTCTGGCCATCTGTCAACTTACTGGTTTGATATAAATGAACTAAAAGAAACCACAAGAAGGATACAGCAAAGGAATGAAATAGATCAACATTTCCAGAGCACTGAATGTTCCTATCTAATACTGGGTGGGAAATCTTGATCTTTCAAATGATATGGCTGCAAACCTAAGATAGTAAGTAGATGTCAATAGATGTTGAATGAATGACTCTTGGGCCCCTGCCCCATAAATATTAAAGCAGCTAGGAATTAGGAATGAAATGAAGTATTGGTCTCACCTCCTCCTCCCAATTCCATTGGGAGAGAAATGAGCCTAAGAAGAATGAATGCTGTATTACTGTATTAGCTTTTATTTATTTATTTTTAAGATTTTATTTATTTATTTGACAGAGAGAGATCACAAGCAGATGGAGAGGCAGGCAGAGAGGGAGATAGAGGGAAGCAGGCTCCCTGCTGAGCAGAGAGCCCGATGCGGGACTCGATCCCAGGACCCTGAGATCATGACCTGAGCCGAAGGCAGCGGCTTAACCCACTGAGCCACCCAGGCGCCCTGTATTAACTTTTATATTATGGACAAAATTGGCCATGGTAGTTAATGGAGTAGGACTGGGAAAGTCTTAAATCCCTGCTTGGGACAGCACTGGAAGGGGGAGTTATAGGTAAACAAATCAGTCATATATTACATCACAAAAGAAGAGATTAGAAAGAATAGGATTCTAAAATCTTGAAGCAATAGAGCTTATCTAATCTTTTTATTGAAATGTCTTTATATTTTATGAGTCTCCCCATTAACAAACTATGAGTCACTTTAGTCATTAACTATGCTTAATAACAATAATTGCATAAAATCTTGTAGTTTAGCAAACACTTCCACTCTCCTAGTCATTTTCTTGACATCCCTGTGATTGCACTGTTATCACCATCTGCCCACACACAGAAGCTTCTGGGGAACTGGCACCCTGTCCCACTGATTCCCATAGTCCTGTTCTTACACATAGCAGACAATCAAAAAGGTTTGTTTTTTTTTTTTTTTTAAGATTTTAGGTATTTATTTTATTTTATTTAATTAGTTAATTTGTATATTTTTAAAGATTTTATTTATTTATTTGACAGATAGAGATCACAAGTAGGCAGAGAGGCAGGCAGAGAGAGAGAGAGAGGGGAGGAAGCAGGCTCCCTGCTGAGCAGAGAGCCCGATGCGGGGCTCCATCCCAGGACCCTGGAATCATTACCCAAGCTGAAGATAGAGACTTTAACCCACTGAGCAACCCAGGCACCCCAGGTATTTATTTTAGAGATTGGGAGAGAGAGCGAGCAGGGGGAGGGGCAGAGGGAGAGGGAGAGAAAATCCTTAAGTGAGCCCAATGCTGGGCTCCATCCTAAGACCCCGAGATCATGACCTGAGCTGAAACCAAAAGTCGGCTGCTCAACCAACTGAGCCACCGAGATGCCCCCCAAAAGCTTGTTTTTGTTTTTTTTTAGATTTATTTATTTATTTATTTGGCAGACAGAGATCACAAGTAGGCAGAGAGGCAGGCAAAGAGAGAGGGGGAAGCAGGCTCCCTGCTGAGCAGAGAGCCTGATGCAGGGCTCGATCCCAGGACCCTGGGATCATGATCTGAGCCAAAGGCAGAGGTTTTATTTAACCCACGAGCCACCCAGGCACCCCCAAAAGCTTGTTTTTTAATATAAACCTCAATATTACAGATAAAAACATAGGTTTCAAAAGGTTAAATTGCTCAACACCTGTGAGTGGCAGGGGTGAGAATTTGTCCCAAGCCTTTGCCTCTAAAGTCTGTGACATTTGTCCAAACTGGATGAACAATTATCTCTCAGCAAATACAGCAATATGCACTTGATTTGTAACGTTTTTAAATTGTTCAAGACTTAAAATGCAATAGGGACATTTTTTGGTTGCCATCTGTTTTTGTTCCTTACATAAATTTCAGGTATATTCTCTCTGACATTTTAGTAAAACTGCATGCATATTTTAACAATATTCATAGATGTGATAAACATCACAATATTAGAGTATTAGGATGTTATTACAGAAACAATTATATTCCTTTCTCTACAATTCCTAATAATGAACTTACACTAACTGATAAGTCTGCACATTTCTCTTCTTCCTGCTTTGTTCCAATATTTTTTCAGGGATATGAGGATCTTGATAAGCCTCTGTCTCATGTAAGTTAGAAATAAATGTGTTGATTCTGTTTTAAGCTCAAACTTCTAAGGGCGCTGCACATAAGAGATACTTCCCAAAGGTACTTTCAAAACCATTCGTTTTACAGGATATCAAATCGAAGTCTGCCCTTTAAGTTCTCTTCACAGCCATTACTGCAGTTATTTTAATCACGCGGGATCTCTAACTGGTGATCTTATCACCTAGTGGAATGAATGAACTCAGTTCAGTCTACTGCTCCTCAATGTCACAGCAGCAATCACTGGGTGCTTTTAATAGAAATTCTCTGAAAAAGACTTCTTCCTCCATTCTCCTACATTTCAGAACCTCCTATCATCTTCTCCTTGACGCCTTTTTATCCAGAAAGCAAAATTGAGCTCTTACTTCGTGTTGCTGATTTCCCTTCCCAGCCAAGAATGATTGTTAAAAAAAACCCTGCTCTGTTGTGAAAACTGGCTGCTGTGAAGGAGACTCCTTTGGCCTAAGAATTACCTTTTTGCATTTACAATGATTCTGACTCACCATGCTTACAAGTAAGTGTGATTTTTAACCCAGGCCTTAACTACTTCTAGCTGTTAATCTTCAATCATTCAATGCCATTCACATAGTCTTCAGGCATTTTTCCTATTTACTTACAAAACACACCACCACCTGAAGTCCCAATATGAAATGAAAACTTGACCCTTACCCCAAATCCACAAAACACAAAAGTATGTATTATCACTTCAAATCTTTCGCAATGCTTTCACACCCTGAGAATGAGGCTTTCCTGCACGTTCTCCTTTTCTTTAATTTCTTCTGCCCACCCATTATCAAGACGTGAGGCTTTATTTGTTGCTTTATTCCCCCCCTCCCACTTTTTGGGGAGGCCTTTTTCTTGTTTCTCTTCTTTTTTATTCGTTGAACATATATCTTTTATTCTATTCCTTTCATCTTCTGTCTTGACTTCTACTGTCTCTCCTGATGCTTAGATTCTCAGCCTATATGCTAGCTAGCATATAGGTATCTCAACTGATATCCTGTGTCACTAATAGCAGAAGCTATGCAGTCATGTGAGAGGAATGGCTAACTCACATGAAGACTGAGGAGACATAGGTTTCTGTGTGCATGATTTTGTAGAGAATTAGCAAACAGAGAAAGGTTGTTGGTGTCCCAGTGTGTCTTGGAAACTGGGTTGGTTCAGACATAGTTTTTCTCCGCACATTGTTTTAAAGCAACCAGGGCAAGTTTTCACAACTAATGAGAGTGTTTTAGAAATACATGGAAACCTTGGGGAAAAACTGAAAATCCTGCAGAAGTTCATTCTTGAAGTCAAAGGATAAAAGTGGTGCAGTGGGGTGGGGAGTTAGAGTGGGGCTGATCTAATGATCTCACGAGCTGTCACCGTTTTCACTTCATTGCACTGACTGGGGCAGGTGTGCATGAAGACCCAAGAAATTTCCCCCAACATAAAACAGTGGATTCATGAGGAAGGCCTCAGACAGGATCAGATTCTAAATTTGATGAAAATAGAGTCTTCTAGTAGGAAATGCCTCATAAGAACCACATCTTAAAGGAATTCTAAGGAAATAAATGATTAGCTAATGGTGATGCTCATTCGAACACTGAAGAGAGTTAACCATGCTGGTGTTTTTATTAGTGATATTATTATTTTTATTTGTGCTCTGGTGTCATAGTCCCATAAACATGGTAACACGTTGGGTGGTCTGCCTCAGCCCTGTAGATCCCATATGCCATTTATATATCACCTACCTATACGCATTCTAAAAAAGATTGAGGACCATGTACAAATTTACATCATAAGATGATTTGTGGGATAAGCGGTGGGAAAGGAAGAAATATAGATGTAAATATTAACATCGAAGGCTAACGTTAAGGCTAAAAAAAGAAAAAGAATGTTTAAAGCCTAGTGTTGGTGGATATACTGTTTAGATTTTGTGAAAAATCAGGTGGCAGTTCCCTAACACCTCAGTTTAATATCACCATTCATCTTGTGCTACCCAGCACATGTAGCTATCGTGGTTTAGCTTGAAAAACAAGAACATTCACATTCAACTACGTTGGTTTAGATTGAAAAATAAGAACTGAAATATTTTTACCCATTTGGTTATCAAGAGGTATGGTAGACTTCTAAATCTGTAAATATGAAGGTTTTATCTAGCTTTACCTTCGCTCAATAAATATTTGATAAATGAGTGCATTTTTTAAAGACATGAGGTGCCTGGGTGGCTCAGTAGGTTAAGTGTCTGTGTTTGGCTCAGGTCATGATCCCAGGGTCCTGGGATTGAGCCCCATGTTGGACCTTTAAATTTTCCCCTGTGTCAAGCCTCAGAATCTAGTTTATCTCCCATCTGCCCAAGCAGAGGCTAGTTTCTTTTTGCCCCTTCAGCTCATTCAGCATAATGTCATCAAAGCTCTATAAGATATGCAGGAAGTCAAAATCTCTCTGGACTCTATGATGGGAGTGAGAGCTAACACAGTCCTGGAGGAGAGCTCTAACTATTGCCCATTGAGCATGAAGGCAAAGTCTTTGTGACCCTCTTTTCTGATAGAGAAATCAATGTCTCCATAGTATCTAGGCCATGCCAATCCTTTCTAGCAAAGATGTTGTATCTGATATGGCAACTGCATTTGTTTGTAACAATCATTCCCCTGGCTCCTGCCTATACCTATAGATGGTGTTGTGGCTCCCTAAGGGTCTCTTTCCTCTCTTCTGGGGCCCAGTACAACCTTGGCTGGATTATTTAAAAGTCCAATAGTTAGGGGCATGTTAGTATATCTCATCCAAAGTGAAAGACAACTTATTACATCTTGTACTTCCCACTAAAAAGAAGGAGGCACAATGCCGAGTAGATTCCTTTGGGTTCTGGAGGCAACATATTCCACACACGGAAATACTATTCCAGTCTATATGCTGAATATCCTGGAAGGTGCCAGCTTTGAGTGGGACCCAAAGCAGGAAAGAATTCTGCCACAGCTCTAGGTTGTGGTGCTGGCAGCCTTGGTGCTTGGGCCACATGACCCAGAAGACCCTCTTGTATTGAGAATCTGTGGTGAAAAAGATGTCATGAATAGTTTATGGCAAGTCTCATTGCAAGAGTCACAGTGCAAGTCCTGGACTTCTGCAGTGGAAAATTACTTGCCTTTTGAAAAACTTTAGTGTGCTTCTGGGCCTTTGTAGATATGTAGAACTTGGGACATTGATAGTGATGGTTAGTTTTATCTGTCAACTTGGCTAGGCTCTGGTGCTGAGACGTATGGTCAAACATCAGCCTAGATGTTTCTCTGAAGGTATTTCTTTTAGATATAACTAACATCTAAATCAGTAGACTTTGAGTAAAGCAGATTACCTTCCATAATATGAGTGGGCCTCATCCAATCAGTCAAAGGCTTTAAAGGAAAAAATTGTGGTGCTCTGATGAATAAAGAATACTGCCTCTGGATTGCTTTCAGTCTCAAGATTGCAATATTAATGTTTCCTTGCATCTCTGGGCTGTTGGCCCATTCTGCAGATTTTGGACTTGCCAGGCCCATCGTCATAGGAACCAGGTTCCTTAAAATAAATCTGTGTGTGTGTGTGTGTGTGTGTGTGTGTGTGTGTTTAAAATATACAATATATAACCAATGTTTCTGTCTTATTGGTTCTGTTTTTCTGGAGAACCCTGACTAGTATGTCACACGATCATGCATCCAGAACAACCATCATCCATCATCATGCTGGGTTTTTCAGACCCACCCACAATTCACAAGACAGTGGTGGAAGACCTAGGGTCAAGTATGGGTTGGGCCAGAGGTCACAAGAAATCTGCCATAGCAGATAGCTCCGCCTTTCATCCATGTATTATTGTCACATGAACACTTCTGGCTTAGCTCACACCTATGGTCTCATTGTGGATTCCTTACAACCAACTGACAGAGAAGGAACAAGCCTGGGTTTGCATCATACATAGGTAATCTCAGCATATGGATATAATCCAAAAAGGACAAGAAGCTGCACTCTATTCCCACCCGGGATGGCTTTGAAAGACAGTGGTGAGGTAAAAATTCTTCCAGTTGGCAGAGTATCCAGTGATGAATTTGTTATCCCCTTTGCAGGGACAGAAGTGGCCCAGCATTAAAATATATATGGACTCACTGGCAATGGCAAATGGCCTGACTGGCTGATCAGGTGTCTGGAAGAAGGAACGTGGGAAAATTGGGATCAAATTAGTCTGGAATGGAAACATGAGAACAAATACATAATAGCATAATGAAGTGTGCAGATTTTTGGATCCCATGGTAATGCCCACCAGAAGCACATAACATAGAAAAGGCATGAAACAAATGGACAGCATGACTCAGCCAGTAGATGTTATCCAGCCTCTAAGTCTCTCTCTCTCTCTCTCTGATTATACTTCCCACAAATTGTTTGATTAATTATTTAAGAATGAACAAATCCTCAATGGACCATGCCCTTAGTAACTAAGGCTAGCCACCAATTTTGGCATTCACAGCCAAATTTTATGGGAATATCTGAAGACTCACAACAGGAAGAGGTAACAAAGGGACACATCTGGAAGTTCTGATAGGATCATGACTTCATGGCTATGAGCTCATTATTCTTCCATGCCTAGACTTGATCTGGACATAAGTCTTCCTGGGCTTTCAATACTAGGATGAATTTACCCAATGAGTGTGGTGATATTGTCACCTTCAAATGAGCTACTGGTTGCTTTGGATCCAGTGATCCTTCTTCATCCGCGTCTACTTAGCAAAGGACTCCACCCAGTAGCTGCACTGACATCATCCCAAAAGAGCTCAAATCATTGGAAGGAACCAACAACCTTCTATTCTCCCTTGCAGAAAGTCTATATAGTTTCCTTCAATGGGAAAACATAAGAGAACCCAACTGGTGTGGCTGCCCTAGTAAACTGTCAATTATTCTGCTAAACTCTTACTGCCATTTCATTAGCAATAGCAGGGCACTATGGTAAATATCCAAAAGGTAGCTGGAAATAAGGGTCTAGACTTTGGAAAAAGAGTATCTGAAAGATGTCAGCAGATCAGTGACTCACCCATTCACTCATTCACTCATTTAACAATATTTATTGAACACCTACTCTACGTCAAGCACTCTGCAAGATGCTTGAGATTTTCAGTATATAGGACAAATCTGGTCTCTGTTGTTCTGGAACTTAGAATCTGGTGAGAACATAGAAGAATTAATTGAAGTCATGAGTAAAGATGATCTTTCTAATGATGAAGAGAAAGACTGAGCTTTGAGGGCACATTCTAGAGTCTAAAAGAGGAAATAAACCAACGAGGGAAACAGAGAAAGAGGAAGTGGGTGGAAACCAGAAGAGCATAGCATTCAGTTTAAAATGTGAGAGTTTCCAAAGGAAAAGAGAAAAATCAAGAGTAAGACTGAGGAAAAAAAAAATAGAGCATGATATTGTTAAGAACACGGACTTAACTTCAGAAAAATAAACTTTTAGTCCATTTGCTATGGATGTGACTTTGGTGGGGATTAAAATGCCTCTTTTAAGGGCTATGTAAGTGAGATCATGTATGCAAAAGTGTCCATACTGCTTAATACATAGAAGTTTGGTTTTTTATTTTGCTTTTTTTTTGGACACCTTTGAATTTGGCAAAAAGGAGAATCAATGAATTCTTAAAAATTTGCCTTAATTCCTTAAACTTTAAAATCCAAAAGACTCTTCATAAAACCCTCCAGTCTATGTATCTCAGACCAACAGTCTTCCACTACACACCCCTCTGATAAGATGTAGGAGGAAGGGCAATACCAGGGACATTTGTGATAATAATTTAGGGCCACCATTTGGTACCCAGATGCCTCAATTTAGCTTAGAGGAGGATGTGATCAGTTAAACTGCTAGAAATTGAAGCAAAGTCTATATCCAGCCTCTTACAACTCAGAACTTTGGGGCTGAATTAGGTTCTGTCTCACACAGCCAGAGTAGCATATGAATAAATCCAGCATGAGACTCACCCCAAATTGGAAGGCTACAAATTATTTTTCTCTTGCCCTTAACTTGGACTTTGGAGGCAGGGACAATAGCAGAGAACCATTAAAAGAAATAGCAGGGCAACTATGGAAACCACTGACAAATACAAATCCAAAAGGGGAGACGAATAGGTTTGGAGAAGACTGAAAAGTGAAAGCTTGGTAGAGAAGGGTTAAGGAGAAGACCTTGAGAAGCATGCATAGAACACTCAGAGAAATTTGGTAATGCAAAAACAGATACAGGGAGTTATGGCTGTGCTGCCGTCAACTTCAGCCCAAGTTTAAGATCAATTAGTTACGTACTCTTTGATGACCTGGTTTCTCAAACAAGCAGTTTGTCTCAGCTATTTCCCAGGACCTGACTTTCTTGTGTTCCATAAGCAGAGAAGATTGTAATCCTTACTGAGATGTCAGTGGAGAAGACTCTACCTTTCGTATGCCCACTCTGCAGATAATGATCTTGCTCAGAAGACTGCCAGTAAGAGCAACAAGGGTGCCAGAACACACTGTCTTTATTCCAGGTGGGGGAGGACCATTCTTTCTATGCCTTTGCTTAGGCAAATAAAACAATCACTGAAAGTCCCATTTCCTACAGTGACACCAGGTTTCAGGTCAGCTCCCACTCTAGAATGCAGGTAGAACAGCATCTAGGTCATCTCCATATTTGGCCTTCCAAATCACTGATGGGCTATAGATCAACTCTATGGTCAGATCATTTTCTCAAAGAAGTTCTGGTCAGTGAAGGAGGATGAAGACTATAGTTTGACACAAAATTCCTAAGATCTCCCTCCCATCCCAAATCTACCCCAGAGCATCTTCTACTATGTTCCAGTTGGTCCTAACTCTGATCCTAATGAACAGGGAGAGACTGAAACTTCCATTTCTGTCCTCATTTATGGAAGTGGCACTTCCAGCCCAGGTTCACATGGCTAGATTAGCCACCGGGGCTACCTGTGACCTGCTGTGTGTACATCTATGCCAGCCAGGGCAGTGAAGGGGGAACTACAAGAACGTTCCCCCCAATAGTGGGAAAGTACAAGGAATAAGAGTTTATAGGGATGTCTGGCTAGGAGATTTGAAAGCCCCTTATGGCTTATGGTCCAAATTGTATGTAAATCTGCATATTAGCCTCATGGCCATACAAAGAAATTTCAAGGCCTTTCCAGGGTTCCCTTCTGAGTACATTGATACCTGGTATAGGTCATGGACTGACATAGGACAGTCCAGCCTATCACAGTGATAAAATGGGATGTTTCTATAGATTTCCATTGTTGGAATTAAACTTAAATAAAAAATTTTGACATTAGGTTGCTGGATGGTGAGGACAGGAATAAAACAAAGCATTGCATTTTAACTTTTGTCCATTCATTCATTCAGCATGTATTTCTTGACCCTTTGCTATGTGCTGGATATGGAGCTAAGTGCTGGAGATGTAGAACAAGCAATACCAGTCAGATTCCCAGCCTCAAAGAGCTGGAAGGATTTAGGTAAATCATTTTACAAGTAAATAGAAAAGCTCAATGCTATAAAGAGAGCTATAGGGTATATGGGAATGTATGAGAAGGAAGTTTGACCTGGTTTTGGTGGGAATGATGGTGGAATTAAGGCCATGAATAGCTCATCCCACTTGGTAATCTTGGGAAAGTCTTGAGATATGGCCTCCTTCCTCTATTCTTCTCAGGTTGTTCCATGTTTCTTCTGAGTGGAAAGAGAAGATGATAAAATATTCACACAGGTTTAGGGGGGTATATTTGGATAAAGAAGTAATCCAGTTAAAGAACATGATTTCTTGATTTACTAAATTCAAGACCTACTCTGCTAGTTGCTACTATCTAAATGAAAACCTATCGGGTAGAATCCCAGGACAATGACCATACTCAATCTTTTTTGAAACACAATCACAGCAAAATCATACGGTTTGGACTAAATGTATAAAGACTTCAGATAAAGAACTTTAAAGTGTTGACATTAGAGAGGAGGGCTGAGCTTAAAGCACGCAATGAGGAACAGTGCCCCAGTGGTATTTTGCAATACAATGTTCAGGGAAACTCTGCAGTAACAGAAAGGTGTAAAAGACTACTAGACTGGGTCAGGAGACTTTAGTTCTAACTCCAGCAAGACCACAATATTTCCTCTGCGACTTTGCCTAAGTTGCTTTCTGTCTTGGACATGATAGCTCACTTTCTGTGAAATTAGGGGTTTGAGCTATAATGGTTAAGGTTCCATCCTTCAAGACTCTTTTCTACTCCTTGCTACTGTAAGACAGTAAGACTCACAGTAACAAGTTTTTAGAATTCCCAGCTCAGAGTACAACCATCTCTCATTTCCTATGCCTCCCTCTATGGACAGGTGCACACAAACGGCAATACAGCCCATATCTTTCTGTCCATCACATGTGCTCCATGTGGACCAACCAAGACAGGAATGGATTCACTTTTCTTGGTCAGATGATTTGTGAGTTAAGAACTCAGATTTGGATCCCAGTGAGCTAGGCAGAGCCATTTACTACCTGTGTGACCTGGGTAGCTGGTTTCAGCTCTCAAAGACTCTATTTGCCTATCCGTAGAATGGGGATGACAGTCATCATGTCTCAGAGTTTTCTTGTGTCTGGAATACAATAAATACAGAAAGATAACTTTCTGGTTATGTGCTAAGATGCTGGACTCATCCACCCGGGTTTGAATCCCACATGTACCACTTATCATCCCTGTGTCCTTGGTCAGCTTACTTAACTTGTCCTGAATTTCACTTCCCAATCTGTAAAATGGACATGATCATCACAGTGGTGTGCATCAGATGCAATAACCCATGTAAGCACATAGAACAGTCCCCGGCGCTTGTTGGAACTCGGGAAAAGTTAACCATTATTATTGATAGGTGGTAGGTAATACCTTTTAGATCAGTGTCCACACTATACATCAAAGTGCAAACACTGAGCAGGAAACCATTATTGAGAACACTATCCAAGGAATCAGAAAAATAACTAACTACTGGCTAAAGCAAACACAAATTAATTATCAAGCATTTTACTTTTCCATCCTTGATGAAAACAGAGACATTATTGCTCAGCCCTTCGGAGTTAAATCTGAAGAAATCAGACAGGAAATGCTTTCTGAAGGCCAGGCAGGGGCCCGGTGGCTCGCATCACCTCCTAACTGGCATGACCATGTACCAGCGCACAAACCCTCACATCTGCAGGCAGAAGGCAAGTGGTAACCACATGGGACTTAGGCCTGCCGCGAGTGAGGTCATGATTCAGGGTTTTGACTCTGTCAGCCAGTGCTGACAAAGACACACTGTTTTCTCTGCCAGGACAGAATCGTATTACTGCACACACAAGTGCCTCACACCTGGGAAAGATGAAATTACACTGCGCTTAATCCTCCGAAACCAGCTCAACAAGAAGTCACTTAAACATTTAGGTTAGGAGTTGTCTCCTGGCAAAGAAAATATTGCCAGGCCACTGGGCAGTTTTCACTAATTAGAAGGGCCTGGCTTTGTCAGTTGAAATAATCTTTGATCCTTTATTCTCTTTATTAATTATACCTTGAGAGGTCTAAACACAGTCTCTCTTAAATGGACACTTGGGTCTTCTGTACTCGTCCTTATTAAGGGAAGAAATCTGTCCTTCGGTGGTTACATAAGCGCATTGATATATTTCACTAAAAATAGATGCACAGATTCATCTCTTTCAGCAAAACTGAGCCTTGCTTCGAATAGGGCCAGTGACGACTGTTTACATGCTAGAAAGCATTCATGAGTACAAACCGAGGGTTGTAACCAAAACTGTAGTGAGACAGTTTCACAATCTTTATCTCTGGGTTCAAGTCAGAGAAAGCTAACATTTGGAAGGGTGATCAAACAAATCTTCCAACGAGCTCCGCTGCACACCTTTGCCCAGACACATGATCTCTCCCACCTGCCCGTCCTGCAGGAAGGCTGATTGTCCTGGCATTGCCCGAAGAGGGGGACTGATGCGGTCTCCTCCCCAGGCCACCTTCAGCCTGTAGCTCCAGCTCATGGTGGTCAAGCTCCTCCTTCTTCACTCTCCCATAGGAAGATAATTTAGTTTGGAATTTTATGGAACATTAAATCCATGGAACACCTATTGGTTGATCTTCCTACCAAATGCAAAAAAGGCAATGGGGGTGTGCGTGTGTGTGTGTATGGGGGGGGTGGCCAACCGACATTTTAAAACTTAACAATTAAGAATCAGATAATACAAGGTAAAGCATAATAATAAAAAATGGGAAATACAGGGCAAAAACTCAGAAGGCACTAGACTTGTACAACAAAAAAATAGATCTTTATAATCCCTCTCTCCCAAGCTGCCCCATCTCCTTCCCAAGAAGCACCCAGAATTACCAGCTTCTTTCGATTCTTACAGAAGTGTTTAATGCATATTCAAGCTTTATGTATTCATTTCCTGAAACAAACATGCACATAAAATGGCAAAAACCTAAACCATTATTCTGTACATTGCCTTTGCCACTATATCTGGGAGATTCAACCATATCAGTAAGTACAGGACAGATTTGCTCTTTCTAATGACAGCAAAGAATTCTATGGTATGATTGCGCCATGATGGACTCAACCAATTTCTTAACAAAAAAGATTTAGATTTTTTCCCTCAATCATCCGCTATCACAAATAATGTAACATACATGTCCTTGTATGTACAACACCATATCCATGCTTGAATATGCTTTCAGAATAAATTCACAGGAGTGGAAATGTCAGGTGAAAAAAAACTGCACATGTGTAGTTTTGAGAGATGCTGCCCAATTACCCTCATAAAGTTTGTGCCAAATTATCCTCCTACCAACAGTGTATGAAAGCAGCTGTTTCCCAAACCCTGGCCAGGCCAATGTGTTACCAAACCTTTTGATCCTTGCCATATCAACAGTGACAAATATATCTTACTCCGATTTGCCTTTGCATTTCTCTTTTAAGAAGGCAGAGTGCCTTCACAAATGTTTAGATGCCTTTGCTTTTTAAACTCTCTGTTCATGTCCTTTGTCCTTGATGTGTTGGTCTTTTTTCCCCTTATCTTTAATTTTTAAAATTTTTTTTTAATTTTTAAGACTTATTTATTTATTTTTTATTAATGTCCACACCCAACGTGGGGCTTGAACTTACATTCCCTAGATCAAGAGTCACAGGCTCCACTGACTGAGCCAACTAGGTGTCCCTTCCCTTATTTTTTTTAAATTGACAATGTAACATTGCATTAGTTTCAGGTGTACAACATAATGCCCTGATATGTGTCTAGGTTGCGAAATGGTCATCACAATAAGTCTAGGTAACATCCGTCACCACATGGAGTTCCCTTATTGATTTGTAAACACACTTAGTACATTAAGCAAAAGGACTGTGCCGTGCAGTGCAAATATTTCATCCTCGAGTGTTGTTTGGCTTTTGACTTGGTGTCATTTCCTTCCACGCACATTGAAACTTTTTGTTCTGCATGATTGAGTTATCAAGCTCTTCTTTTGTGGTTTGGGAGGGATGGAAGTTGGGGGGGTAGCCCACCAACATTTAATGGGACCAAAGTCCAAAGTGACCAAAAGCCAAACTCCTCAAAATGACCCCCACATTTATGTCTTCCCTGCTTCCCTTTCAGATCTCATCTCTACACCTCCTCCCCGGCACATTGAATCCCAAAGCTATAAACTATCTGCATCACCCAAAATAAATCATTTTATCGGTTTGTTTGTTTTATATGTACAGATGATGGCATAGGCTATTTCTTCTACTTGGAGTATATTTCTTAATCCTGTACTCCATATTTATCTGTTGGGTGAATTCTTGTTTGATACAAAGCAATTCAAATATCATCTCCTTTGTGAGATGCCTTTTCATCTGACTTGTGCATAATTAGTGATGTAGCTTTTTCTATAAACGCTTCTGGTTCTGGTCATATGGGTTGGTTCGGACCTTAAAAATGCCAGAGTGTGGGCTCTTAAGCTAAGCTGTCTGGGTTCATATTGTGCCTCTACTACTTATTTGCTGTGTGACTGACCTTGAGCAAATTCCTTATCTGTCAAGTGCGACTGATAATAATACCCCCTAGGATTACTTTGGGAATTAAATGAGTTAATATTTGTAAAACTGTTAAAAAGAACCTGTGTTGAGAACAGTCCCTGATGCACAGAAAATGCTCATTAAGTAAAAACATATTGAGCTCATTGCTTCTCAAACAACAGACAGGAAGCCTCCAGAAAGCAGCTGTGCTCGAATTTCTCCTTTCCTGTCCATCTGCCTTTCTCGATTGTGAACATCTTGAAGGAAAGGGCCGAATACTATGCTTTACTTGGGAAGTCCTCCCATGCACGATTGCTATGGGAACAGTCAAGGAGAGAAGTAGAGTAGAACAAAACAAAGTCCTTGGGAACATTTCCTGTAAAGGTTTAAGTCCGTGGAAGAATATGGATTGTAGATACAATTTGAAAGAATCCCAGAAAGGAGATATGACCCCCACAAGGGGGAGAGGGTCACTTGAGCTTCATAAGTCCGAGGCAGCTCTCATCCAATATATTAATATATACCCATGTTCATCACAATTTGGGGGCAAAAACATTTGGGAAAGGCATTTTCTAATTTGACTTTCAAAGTTCTTTTCTAGGGTAACTTCTTTGATTCACACTCATTATGATTTCTTAGCAATTGCTGGGAACCCAGGAGACATTTTAATTCAGAAAACCCAATGTGCACACAGTTTTTCATTGTAATTAGATCCTTATGAATATCAAATTCAGTAGTCAATGAAATTGACATCTGCTGCCATTTGTAGCAATGTCAGTAAACATTTTAAGATTCTGATTTCACAATTTCCAGAGTTTGGAAGCATAACCTTTCTTTCTTTTTTTCCCCAAGTCTCAGATATTTTGATTGGATCTTGAAATGTCCTTGCTGCTAGCCTGGGCTTTCTGTGCACAGAGCAGCCCGGCTCGCTCAGATTCCTAGAGGCAAGTGCAATCAAGCTTTACGCTGAATATGGCAAACGTATATTTTCTGTTGAAGCCAAGTATTTATGTGGAGGATTAGTTGGGTACATCCTTCCTAAGGGCAGCAGCTGTTCTTGTAAGTAAATGCCTGTTGCAGAAAGAATAAAAAAAATCTATTTCGATCGGGAGGTGGGGCTGCAGAGGAGACTTCACACTTGTCCTCACCTCCCAGGGACGCCATATGCCCTCATTTCAACTCAAAGTCTATTAACACTCAACACCAGATACAAGATTCAGGATCAAAACTACTATTTTCTGTCACAAGCAAGTTCTCACACCTTTTCCAGAGCAATGTCCCAGCCTTTTCACACGTACCTTGGACTCTTTTCTTTTTCACCCCCCAGGTCTCCCTCGTGTCAGATGGCACATACCACCAACCCTTTGCACTGCCTGAAAGGTCTTATCTTTGAAGGATGAACAGGAAAAGGTAAAAATAGACCGAGCTGGAAAACATCGCTTAACCTGAACCAGGTGGTGGGAAAAGAATGCTAGAAGGGAATATTTAGCTGGATAGGAACTTCATTTTTGGCAGCCAGTGATACAAACGGCTCCATTAGAAAGGAAGAAGGATTGGTGTTTTGCACTACTGGGGGGTTCAACTTTCACATGTGGGATTGTGCAAACTTGTGGGCCTGAGAGCAATGATTACATGCCACTCATTCCCAGGGAAATGAGATGCAAAATATTCCAGGGGAAGAGAGAGAAAGTCCCACCAACTTGCCTGTATGCTACAACCATTCCAAAACTGCTAACTGAATTCATGCTCAACTCTTGCTACACCTAAGATTTGCATAAGCCAGTCCTGGGGAGGTTTGGGGGGAAAACCAAAATTCCACCCCTGAACCCACGCCAAGCCTTCAATGACTGGAGACTGGGAAAACGGCCTCCCTCCCCCCCCCCCCCCCCCCCCCGCTTCAATTTTAATCTAGTTTCTCTTTCCCAACAGCATTTAAAGGACAAACATGTTCTGTTCTGCAGCCCTAGAACTCACTATTCATGGGTAAGTCATTACCTGCAAGGACTTTATAAGGGTTATTGGAAGCTGAGCTTTACCGTAAATGGAGTGTAATTTACACAATAAAATGCAGTCCCTTGCTTAATTACTTACCTCACCTATTGGGAGTTTTAACTTGTTTCTCAGGTCAAGGTTTTTACTTTGGCCATAACTATGGAGTTGACATGGCCATGAAACGCTTCTGAACCCCTCCGAATAAGACTTCTTGACTACACCTAAAGAGTAACTCGCCAAAAACAATGAATGGTGTTTCACAATCTGAGTGGGTGTACTTCATCTAACTAACGTGTAAACAAAGGAGTGGTGAGTTAACAGCTCAATCCTGGGGGCGCCTTGCAAGCAGCTCAGCTGCTGGAAATTAAGGGCAACTTCTCTCCAGTCCTGTGACACTGCAGGATGTAGGCACAGCCGGGTGGCTGGGTCTGGACCAAGGGGAGGACAAAAGCCTCCTTTCTCTCTCTGGAGCTCACCCATGTCCATATGGATGTGGTGCCAAGAGGTGGGACTCCAGAGCTCGTTCTGAATCCTCCCATGTAGTTTTTATTCCAGCCTTTTTTTGTTTTCTGTTTAAAACTATTGGAGAATGACAGGTGGGCCCAGGGAGGAAAGGATCAATGTTGCACTTGCAGCTTGTCCTCTGGTTAACATCATGGGGAGAGCCAGGAGGCCAGCATGACTTAAGGGAGCAGAACCACCCAGGACCAATCAGACAAAGGAAAACAGAAATCTTGGAAGAAGAAAAATAATATTTGAAGGTAATAATGGAGTCACTGTAACAATAACGATTCCCGTGTCTGTAGCTCGCCCTTGCCCACACTTGCTTAAACGGGGACCTCAGACCCTAGCAAATGCTGCCCACCTTCCAACGTGTTCCAGGAGTCCCCTGCTGACATTCCGTAGGCATTTGTTTTCCATTCCAGCCTCTGGGTCGATGATGTCCAGTTCCCAAGATTCCCTCTATGGTTTCTGTGACAATTCTGGTGTCTGGGCTGAGGCTGTCCCATGCTGCTACCAGAGCCGCTAACCTGAAAGGGGCCAGATTGGGCGCCATCTTTTCACCTTGGCCTCAAAGTATCGCAGGTCTTCCAGAGCCCCCTGTGAAAACGGCTCCTTCCATTTCTCCTGCATCCCTTCTCTCTTGAAGAATTCAAACAGGACCCCCAAGAGGTCACACTGGTCCTTGTGGGAACTGATATCTCAGACAGACATGATTCTTTTCTCTGCCTTTCCTTACCTATTCTTCTCCCCCAGCCCTCCCTCCACTCATTTCAATATATCTGAGTGAATGCCAGTCATCTGCATTTTAATGAGTTCCCACAGAGGCCAGAGATGACCTTCTGAGAAGCAACACTTGGGTTCATTAAAAGGCAGGAGAGCCTGGTAGCTAAAGATGAGTCAGTCATACCTAGATCTGAATACAGGCTCTACTACTTACTACATCGTTCAGCAAGTGACTTAATCTCTTTGTGACCCAGTCTCCTCAGTTATCAGATGGAGCTAATAATAGGACTTAGCTCATAGGGTTGTGGTTAGAATTCCACGAGATCATTCATTGGTGTATTCCTTGTTTAAATACTTTATTGAGGGCTTGCATTGTTCTGAGCCCTGTTTTAGATACTAAGAATACCACACAGAAAAAAAAAAAAAAAAAACAACCCAAACCTCTGTCCTCATGGAGATTAAATTCTAATTGGGGACACAAACATTAAGCAGAAAAATAAATTCTATAAAGCATAGAGCCTGATTAGGGTATGAAGAGTGACGGGGGCTATCTGAGATAGAATAGCCAGGAAAGGCCTCTCTGAGGAGGTAGCATGTGAAGAGGGTTAAGAATGTGAAATATTTAGCATAGATTGAGCATAGAGTACTCAATAAATGGGACCATTCACAATATTACTTTCCAGTTTCTTATCCTCAAGAAGCTTACGGACTATGTGCCTGAAGTGTGACAGGTAATTTCTTTTATTTTTAAAACTACATCTCTAAACAACATTAAAAACGTGTCAGCTCATTTCATGAACACAACCACTTGTATTTTAATTATTTTAGGTCATCTTCCTATTGGGTGCCACAGCAAGGTCCAGAACTGGACATCTTGACCACTGGTCCACACTTTCCCACAAAAATCTGTCAGTGCTTGAGAGGGGTAGCAATACACTTTTCAGAATGGAGCCATTGTTGGCTTTTGTGGAATCTGGACTAAAGATGAGGAAAGAAGGAATGGGGAAGGGAGTGAGGGACATTTAGGAGACAGCTCTATCACTTAGGAGTATAATTCTGTTGGTGGCGAATATGCCAGCATGGATGGTGTCACTGCGGTATTATCTCAAATTACTTGGGAAACTTGGAAACCTTGTATTGCGGACTTTTCCAAAGTATGTTCCTGGAAGCATTTGTTCTACGGGGTTCCATGTTCAAAGTCTTTGGCAAACACTGCCGACTAAATTTCTCTCCTGGAGATTCACAAGGCATATAAACAGAGTAAACTAAAGGACTGGAGAAGGGCTGTGGTAAAGAAATACATTTTTTTAAAGATTTTATTTATGTATTTGACGCAGAGATAGAGATAGAGAGAGAGAGAGAGAGCTCAAGCCAGGTTGCCGCAGAGGGAGAGAGAGAGAAGCAGGCTCTCTGTTGAGCAGGGAGCCTGAAGAAGGACTTGATCCCAGGAACCTGAGATTATGACCTGAGCTGAAGGCAGAAGCTCAACTGACTGAGCCACCCAGGCACCCCTATAGTAAAGAAAGTTCTCTGGCCACAGACCCCTTTCTTTCTCATTAAGCTGCACTTTTTGAAAGGCTAAAATAAAACAAGGGCAGTGAATTTTAAACAACTTCTCCCAACTTACCCTTCTAAAATCTTAGATATAGCACAAAGTAGGCATCAGTAAATATCAGTAAATATAGGGGCCATAATAGCTGAGGCTGAATGAAATACACATGCAACCTACATTCAAACTTATGTTTACAAAGCAGGGCTCTTGCCTCCACTATCACAGGGACATTTGATATTATAGAAAGGTTTTGGAAGTCCTTACTGGGGGGACCCATTCTCAGAATTTAAAAATTTGGAGGTGAAGAGTAACCTTAAAGAGCATTCAAAGCCACCAGTTCTGAACCATGTTTTCAAGACATTGTGAAATTTGTTAAAATTTTAAAACTCACAGTAGTAGTATAGATCGTGAATGATGTTTCAAAAAACAAACTAGAATGGTGCCGAGGTTATTTATACCATATTACCCCCCTTTTATTGCACTGCATTCCAATATTTCGAGTGGGAAGAAGGGGTGGAGTTAACAGCCAGACTGCTGGGAATTGCCCGTAACCTGTAGCCTCTCTTACTGGTGGGAGGGACACACCCGTGGGAGTGTGGCGTGCAGTAAATCTTATCTGTTATCTGATGGCAAGAGCTGAAAAAATGCTGAACTAACACAAACCTTACACTTTACCTACAAGAACATGGAGGCCTAGAGAGGCAGAAAACATGCCTAGACCATTCAGTCAGGAGAAAAGTCTATAGCACCAGGACTATAGTTCTATCTACCGGCCCTGAACAACTTGGTCTCTGGAAGAAGCTGTCTCATATCAGGTTCCTTAGAAAGAAAGCCTGAGATGGGAAATAGAGTATTAGAGATTTATTGATTTATGTTATATGTTCCATAATATAAATAGCTTGTTCACTCAATCTCCATGGGATCCTTCTGTGTCACCCAATAAATGGCCCAGTATTCCCATGTGGAATATACTGCTTCCTAAATCCAGAGAGGCCTATCAAGCACTATGCCCCTTTCTTTGTTATATAAGGTACAAAGCACAAAAACTTGACATTTACCTTAGATAGGATAATCCAACATGGGTTTGATATTATATCTACATCATTGAATCCCTAAAAACTTCACCAGTGTAGCTAGTCCCTGAATTCTTGAAGCACTTGTATCTTGCCAAGTTATCCAAAGAATTTGTCATCCCTCCTCAGGTTTGGTTAATATGATGTCAATATAGTGGACAGAGGTGATGTTCTGTGTAATCATCATATGGTCTACAACCCTTTGGACTACACTGGGACAGAGAGGAGGAAAATGAATGTGGTCTTAAGGTAAAACTGTGAATGGATATTGTTGTTCAGCACATATTCATGTTAACTGCTTTAGATCCTCATTTCTGATGGGTATTGAACCACGTATTTGCCAGGAAGAGTTGAAATCATGCACATGAAGATCTGTTAATCTGCTCTACTGAAAAATGGCTGAAGTTGGGGGTATTCTCAGTTTTCCGCAGTACACAGTTATACCCCATGATTCAGTTTTTTAGGGGCCAGACTGGAAAATTAAATGATAATATAATGGGGACTACCACCCCTACATCCTTTATGTCTTCAAGGGTGGCAGCAATCTGCCATTCTCCCTATGGGGCAGACTGTCTGGCTATACTAAATTCACCAAAGGGTGTCATTTAGGAGACTGACACACAGCCTTTCCTACTACAATTGCCTTTACTCTACAGGTCTAAGAATAAGTATAAATATTCTGCAAATTGCTAAGAATGTCCATTTCATTTATACATTTGGGAGCTGGAAAAATGATCACTGGGTGCATTCATGGTTTCAGTTTACCAGCTGTGAGACAAACCTGGGTCGGGGCTCCACTTATTGCCTGGCTTGCCTATGTCTCTACTCTAGAAGGGGTCCTGATGACATTTTGGGTTCTCTAGTATCAGGATCACCTCTGTGACCTTAAATTCAACACACTTGAAAGAACTGGATATTTCCCTTTTCCTCAGTGTATAATTACTGTGTAAAGACCTACAGTTTTTTTTGGAGAAGGACCTGGTGAACTGCTACAGGACATACCTGTTATGTACTTGTCACATGGGGACCCAACTCCCTACCTTCTCACATGGGGACCCAACTTCTTTTGTAATCAGTGGGTTCTGGATTTTAGAATTGACTGAATTCTGGAGCCTGGACAAGAAATCCTGGTTTTCTTTTGGAAGGTTTGACCTTAGGCTACTGTTCATCCATTCTTTTATTTTTTTTTAATTATTAAAAGATTTTATTTATTTATTTGACAGACAGAGATCACAAGTAGGCAGAGCAGCAGGCAGAGAGAGAGAGAGAGAGGGAAGCAGGCTCCCCGCCAAACAGAGAGCCCGACACAGAGCTCGATACCAGGACCCTGAGATCATGACCTGAGCCAAAAGCACTGAACCACCCAGGCGCCCCTCTTCATCCATTCTTGATCTCTTTTGACTTCATGTGTTAAGTAAATGTTTTTATTGTCCATCTATCTTGGCTCTAGGGACAACATGACCTATTAGCCTCCTTCACAGATAACTTCAGGTCAACCTTCCTGCCGCACCATTCTGATGTTGCTGCCCATGCCCTGGCTTCTGAAAGTTAAGAGTTATCATCTAACCTCTGCTTTTCTGGGACACCATTATTATTTTTGATGCTAGGGCACCTGCTTCTGGAACAGCTTCTTCTATTATCATCCCCAGCCTAAAGAGAGCAGCCTCTACACAGCTTCTCAGTAGTACTGGTAACTTCCCTCGGCCCCTCCCAATGCATTCCTTTTCATGTTGGTAAAAAAAGGAACAAAGTCAGCTTTGGGATTTTCTGTCCCATGTAGTTGACCTAGTTTAGCAGGCTTAGTTCTCAGAGACTTTTCCTCTCTTCCCCAAGGTTTACCAGGCAGTCTGGTCTCTCTATGTCATTTAATATGCCCTATCACTTATTCTAAGATACTAACAACTCCCACAGCCATATATTAGACATACCTGAGGCCATTAACCCATATTAGCAAACACTCCCTTATGCTCCTACCTCCCAGCATCCTCTGAGAGAAGACTTGATATTAGCAGACAACCAAAAAATTGTTTGGCTCCACCTTGGTGAATAAGCTTAGTAAGCAATATATAGTGTTGTGGGTTTAAAAGAAACAACAATAACTTTTTTTAAGTGATAATAACAGAATTTCCTCTTTCCTCTGTGCCTTATAATGATTTGCATGCACTGGGACATAAGGGAGTTCCAGATTTTTTTTTATCCAGCGTTATTATTATCAGATCAAGTCTCTAAGTGATAGCTCTGATATTGGCAACACTCACTTTAAGACATAAGCTCAGGAATGTGTGAATAAAAAATCAGGTTCATCTTGTTAGATAAAACAAGATCATCAAAAAAGAACAGTTGATACTAGAATAAACTTAAATGGCCAAAATAGATTTTAAATAATGTTCTGCTTCCCTCGAGATTAAAGCAAGGGGCTCTCTTTCCTCTGCCTATCATGTTTGCAAAAATATTAATGAGGAAGAAGTGAGGAAGGTAGTCTTCAAGTTTTGGGGGTGGACTTGTGAATGGGTATAGACTCTTTTTTTCTTTTCTTTTTTTTTTTTTTTTAAGATTTTATTTATTTATTTGACAGAGAGAGATCACAAGTAGGCAGAGAGGCAGGCAGAGAGAGAGAAGAGGAAGCAGACTCCCTGCTGAGCAGAGAGCCCGATGCGGGACTCGATCCCTAGACCCTGAGATCATGACCTGAGCCGAAGGCAGCAGCTTAACCCACTGAGCCACCCAGGCGCCCGGGTATAGACTCTTTGAACATAATTTGGCAATATGTTTCAAAACTGAAAAGTTGTTATCTCCCCCCAACCCAATAGGTTCACTTCCAAGAATGGATTACAAGAAAATAATCAAGGATCCCAACAAACCTATGTGTTCAGCAGTACTCATCTAGTATTATTTCATGTCAGCGAATAATTGAAATCTTAAATGTTAAAAAAATTATAAAATGAGTACATAAAGGCTGGGACATTTGGACGATGAAATATTGTGTTGTAGGATTACCTAGGTTTAGATTCCAATTCCAGTTCTGTCTTTCCCTAACTATATAACCCCGGGTGAGTTAATTAACATTAATTAATTTTCTTAAAAAGGAAATTATCATAGTTCCTATCTCAAAGGGTTGCTATGTGCAGCACTTAGAATGGGGCCTGGCTCACGGCACTGCTTATTATTGTTTAGGAGAGAAAACATGACGATATATTAATGTCTTACATAAATATTAATATATAATATATTAATTAATTGAAAATGAAGGATACAAAATAAACCTACAATGTGATGCCAACTTTTTTATGATTAGCCATATTCACAGGACTAAGACTGGGAAAAAGTAACCATTAAACCAAAAACATTTTGCGCTCGGGATTCCTTTATGCTCTTAGAAATTATTAAGGATCACAGACAGCTTTTGTTCATATGAGTTCTACTTATAGGTGGTTATTATATTCAAAATTAACATGAGAAAATGGAAATACATAGTTCTGTGCCAGCACAGAAGCTGTTAGAGTAAGGATATCATCACACATTACAAACCTTCTGGAAAACTCTGCTGTACACTCATGAGAAAGTAAGACTAAAGCAAACAAATAATGGTTTGGAATGATTATGAAAAGAATTCAGACTCTGTAGACCCCTTAAGAGAGTCTCAGAGACCCCCTCCAGGGGGTCACACTTTGAGAATGTTACACTAACCCATTAACTATGAGTATAAATCATTTATATATATACATATATATATATTTTTAAATTTTATTTAATTATTTGACAGAGGGAGAGAGAGATCACAAGTAGGCAGAGAGACAGACAGAGAGAGGGGAAAGTAGGCTCCCTGCTTAGCAGAGGGCCCAATGCGGGGCTGGATCCCAGGACCCTGAGATCATGACTTGAGCCGAAAGCAGAGGCTTAACCCACTGAGCCACCCAGGTGCCCCATTTATATATTTTTTAATGGTCTTCTGTATTTTTCAACCTATTTATCATAAACATATATGAATTTGTAATTACAAAATGTAAGAACAATTTAAAAATATATTTCTTACAGTCATGCCGCAGGAACACACATTCAGTTGGATCCGAGTTTCTTCTACCTGAATGGGAGTCCTGGATTTTCCAGAGCTCTAAAATGATTCTTTGAGATGTTCCAAGAAAGTAGGAACTGGTAGTTCTATGCAGTTGACATTATTTTGGGTGCTTTTCACAGATAGACCATCACCTAAAGAAAATGCTTTAGAAACTCTCAGGAGGATGTTAGATCAGAGCGGAGGACTGGTGAATGGCTTCTTTCTTTCTGACATGCTTATGGACAGAGTAGGGGTCTTGCTCCTCACAAACAGTCTAGTCTCTGAGCCAAGAAGCCTGTTCTGGATGTCTTCACACATAGCGATCACGTGGTCTCAATGATGGCGTCTGGCCCTGGGTGCTCAACACCGAGCACAGCATGTGACACACAGTAGGCGTTCAGTCTTTGCTAAATCAATCATTGTATGAGCAAGAGCAGCCTACAGGCAACCGACAAGCTGTCAAGGGCTGTTGTAATAATCGTTTCCATGTCAAGTGCTATCCATGTATGGTCCCAGTCTCAACCTCCAGCAACTCTCTGAGGTGGGATTTTTATCATCTCTGCATTCCAGACAAGAATACAGAAGCTCAGAGAGTATCGGTCACCCGCTCAGGGACACCCAGTCAGGAAAGAGCTTGGTCTGAGTGCCGAGATACATTCCTAAGTCTATACAGCACCATCTTCATAAAAGGCTGATATGGTTTCAGGGGTGCTATTTCCCACTCCAGGAAATGCTGAGGGAAAGATCCCCTGAAATCCTGATATTAAAACCCCACCCTTATGGGGCATCTGGGTGGCTCAGTCAGTTAAACATCTGACTCTTGATTTTGGCTCATGTCACCATCTCAGGGTTGTGGGACTGAGCCCATGTCGGACTCTACACTCAGCGGGGAGTCTGCTTCCCCCCCACTTCCCCTCCCCCTTGCTCATGCTCTCTCTCTCAAATAAATAATAAAATCTAAATAAATATGAAGAATAAAACTCCACTCTTAGAAACCGTTGTCTCCGATTGAAACCTGTGAGCTGCGGCTTTCTGAGTATAAGTTATGTGTGTGGGGACCAGGAATTGGTGGAAGAAGGAGCCTGAAGTAAGTTGAAAAGGGGAGCTAAAGAGGTTGGGACCCAACCATAGATGTGGAGAAGTCACAGAAACTTAAAGCTGGAGGAATTGAAGACCCACACAACCACCCCCTTCCCAGGTTTCCTGGCAACTGAAATCTGGGCCAACAGGAGGAGAATCTCTCTTAACAGGCTGAGCTGACTCCAGAGCTGCCTAGAAACCGTGTTTGAAGAGAATGGAGGATGCAAATGGGCTCAGCCTTCCTTTAGAGGTCAAAGTCCCTGCAAAGATCTCACTCACTCCAGATGGCAACTTTCATCCACCCAACATCTCAGCAGAACCTCAAGCAGAGCAACACCCATTTGGCTTTCAATGAACTCAAGCAAATTGGAGTCTGAGGAACATGGCAAAAGGGTCTCCTGGGAAGGACCATTCTCCATAAAGAACTAGGGACAGTGTGGAAGAGGTAGAAGTGGGAGCCAGGCCAAGGCAGGTGAAAAAGTCAAGAAGGAAAGAAGAATGTGATT
This sequence comes from Mustela nigripes, assembly GCF_022355385.1. Lineage (NCBI taxonomy): Eukaryota > Metazoa > Chordata > Mammalia > Carnivora > Mustelidae > Mustela > Mustela nigripes. The sequence continues at coordinate 19,387,653 of NC_081557.1, forward strand.
GGCAAATTAGCTGAGTGACTGGAAAGGTTTTTTTCAGGCTCTATAGATGGAGAACACATTAATTTGGTGAAAAATATTTGCTGAGCATGTATTAGAATGCTACACTAAAGCCAGTATTTAGGGGCGCCTGGGTGGCTCAGTGGGTTAAAGCCTCTGCCTTCAGCTCAGGTCATGATCCCAGGGTCCTGGGATAGAGCCCCGAGTCGGGCTCTCTGCTCAGCGGGGAGCCTGCTTCCTCCTCTCTCTCTGCCTGCTTCTCTGCCTACTTTGTGATCTCTGTCAAATAAATAAATAAAATCTTAAAAAAAAAATAAAGCCAGTACTTATAGAGTATATGCTTGGTTATTTTGGCCCTACTTCCTGTCCTTTGTATATGCCATGTCCTCTGTCTGGAATGCTTTTCCACTCTTGCCACTTATATCAAATTCACTCTTTAAGACCAAGTTCAGAAATTGTCCCCTCCAGGCAGCCTCCTATGATTCATTCCACCCTCCCATCCTTAAATGCCCAGCCAGGGATGGATTATGCTACTGGATGTCCATAATATCCTATGCTGGGTAGCCATAATATTTGCTCTTGATGAACTAAGTCAAAATAATTTGCATCTATGACTATTTCTCCCTGGCTAATCTGACGTTTCTTGAAGGGCTGTGTCTCATTCATTTTTTGTTCCCCCATGCCTGGCACTTAGTAGAGGCTCAATAATTCTTGTTCAGTTAATTTTGTTGATTCTCCACTCTCCCCAACCCACACCATTGGCTAATCTTACAGGTGAGAGGCAACTCTTATAGCACAAAGAACAAAGTCTGGGAATCAGAACAAAATTCTAGTCCTGGCCCCACCATTTTCAAGATCTCTACCCTTCTGGGAGTTACTCAACCTCTCTGAGTGTCAAAGGTCACACAAGAGTTGGTGGGACTAGGCTGTTGTCTGGGCCTTGATAAGGAACAAAGTTTATTGATCCTGGAGAATCCACAGTGCTATGTTCAACTCTGAGCTGCAATCCTTAGTGGTCCCTGAAGGGGGAAGTGGGGAGCCTGTCCTGGAACATAGCTGAGAACCCACCCTGTCCTTCTGAGCCAGGCACATACCAGGGCAGGCTCATGAAAGGGGGCTTCTGTCAGAAGGACCTCGAGGTGGAGAAGACCCTGAGATGGCTTTGCAGGACAACAGGAGTGGCTAAAGGAGGCAGTTCCTATGCAGCTGGCATATCCACATCTGAGGAATTCTGACAGAGGCTGGCCTCTGGGGTCTGGTTTCCCTCACCCCTCCTCTTGGAGCATGGCCATCCTAAGGTTTTCTACCTCCAGCCAGGGAAAATGACCACAACACTAAAAACCTAATGATAAAGACTGGCTGGGGGCGCCTGGGTGGCTCAGTGGGTTAAAGCCTCTGCCTTTGGCTCAGGTCATGATCCCGGGGTCCTGGGATCGAGGCCCGCATCGGGCTCTCTGCTCAGCAGGGAGCCTGCTTCCTCCTCTCTCTGCCTACCTCTCTGCCTACTTGTGATCTCTGTCAGATAAATAAATAAAATATATATATATATATATATATATATATATATATATATATATATATAAAGACTGGCTGGACAATCAGACTTAAAAGCGAGACTTAAAGGAAGGGGAAAGGTGGAATGAGGAAGAGAATAGACAGGGTTAAGGCATCTAGGACCCCCGAGGGCTGTATGATTAAGAGACAGCCCAGAAGACAGTGGTTCCCTAAAGCACCAGGAGAGAAGCCCTTCAACAGGTGGCTCAGTCAGAATCCATTCCAGATTTCAATCCAAATGTGGACTCTGAGGGACCACAGTGGGCAACTTCAGGCCAAAGGAGGGAATAGTTCTATATGTCCTTCTGGATTCATCATTAGTTATCAGTGAAGCACCTTGGATACTGGGCTGTGCCTTCCTGCCCTTCCAATGTTATGAGCAAAGTCAGGACTATTGGTAAATATGGTTAATTGTCCTCTTAGAAGGAATATTTCTTTTTCCCCTTCTTCCTAAGCAATAGACTCCCTGCCACATTTCAGTTGAACATGCAGCTACCTGAAATAAAGACTACATTTCCCAGCCTCACATGAAGCTAAGCTTGACCATGAGACGAAATTCTGGCCCAAAGGACAGATACAGAAGCAAGCATCCAACTACCATGAAATGTTCTGTAAGGCAGAGGGGGTGTCCTTCTTCCAACCAACTTGGAATGCAGATGTGATGGCGAGGGCTAGAGCAGCTACAGTGGGGCCATGAGGTAGGATCTTTGTGTTGAAGATAACAGAGCAGTAACCTAGAATTCTTGGTCTTTGAAGACTGTGGATTTGCCACTCTAGCTGACAATGCATACCACAAAAGGGAAATAAACTTCTACCTCTTACTTCAGGTCTTTTGTTACATTCAAGTCTAATCTTAACTGATACAAGGGGCCCCCCAATAGTTTAAAAAAACAGTCCTCTATTTCCCGGGGGAAAAAAATACCATGCAGGTTAATGAAAGTGAGTGACATCTCTTGAGTGCTTACTATGTCTGACACTGTCTTAAGCACTTTACATGCATTAGTTCATTTAATCCTCACAATAATTCCATGAAGTAAGTGTCATATTGTTCTTAGTTTATAGATGAAGAAAGAGGAATGAGGCAAATTAACTAGCTTGCTCAAGTTCACATGGTGAGCAGTAGAACTGGTATCCGAACCCCGAGAGCCAGTTGCAAACCCAGGTTCTTAATCACTGTGTTAATTAAAATTTAATCATATCAGAAATCCATATCAAAGCAATTTTGGTTGTTCCCTGTCCCGCTTAAGAGTCCCCTAGCCTTGGTGCTCATAACCCCATTTCCTTCCTCTTTGTGAAATTTATCACACCTGTGACAACTTGTTTCTTGACTATCTTCTCAATAGACTGACAGTCAATGAAGTCAAGTTCTGTGTCCATACTATTCATGATCGTATACTTGATACCTACTTATTTCTGGTATTTAGTAAGTGCTCAACAAGCATTTGTTTATTGGGAAGGAAAAAGGGAAGGTTAGAGCGGGGAAAGAGAGGGAGAGAGAGGGAGAGGAACAGGGAGAGAGGAGAGAGAAGGAAAGAGGGTAAAGACGGGTAAGGATGGAAAAGGAAGAAAGGAAGGGTGAGGATGATGGAGGGGAGGTATGGGAGGAAGGGGAAATTGGAGTGGGAGGGAGAGGCTTGATCAGCCCATCAGCCCCCTGTCCCCCACCCCCAGCTCCCAGGAGTATTCACCAGCTGAGCCCTTTCTGATCTATTTCAGTCCAGCAGGTCCCAGGGTTGCCTTGAACCTGGTGAGTCCTCCATGGGGAGTACAGAAGTACGATGTATTCATTGGTTCATCAATAGATCCAACAGGACTTAGTATGCATCAAACAACGTGCTCTGCTTGGGGGATACTAAGGTGAGTGAGAACAGACAATGTCCCTGACCTTGTGCAGCTTAGACCACAGGCATGAACATAATCAAACAGGAGCGCAGAAAAATAACGAACAAGGATAAGTACTCTAAAGAAATAAGGGCATCTGCTGGAAATGGCAGAGTCTGGCACATACCTGGTGTTGTGTTGGGGGGTGACAATGGTAACCAAGTTCCATCAGGATGGCTTCCCTGGGGGAGGAAATGATGCTTGAGCTACAGCTGGTGGGTCTGGTGAACTGGGGCAGTGTTTGTCAACCTCAGTACTATTGGCGTTTGGTGCCAGTTAATTCTTTGTCTCAGTGGGGGCTGGAGAGGGAGGGGCTGTACTAGGCACTATACCATCTTCAGCAGCAGCCTTGCCCTCTACCCACTAGATGCTAATAACCCCACCCCAATGGCACAGCTGGGACAATCCAAGCATCTCCAGTCATTGCCAGATGTCTCCGGAGGGGCCAAATCACCCCCACTTGAGATCCACTGGAACGACGGGAAGAGGCCAGGTGTCTGGGAATGGAAAAGAGCAGGAAGGTGAAAGGAGCCATGTCTGCAAAGGTCCAGGGTGGGAGAAGAGTGCAGTTCGAGGGGCCGCCCATGAACTCGGAGAGGCAGGCAGGTCCGGACCCCGTAGGCTGAAAAAGAAGGAAATGAATGGTCTTCTCCCCAGTAAAGAAAACGTGCAGAGAGAGGGTGGGAGCCTGCAGAGTTCGTGACAAGATCTCTTGCCTCTAATCATTGGGATCCCGAAAGAAAGAAGCCTCCAGAAATCCGGAGCCCTGAGACAAAATTAATGGAGCTGGGTTAGCACACGCAGTCCATCCACCCGGCTCCCCGGGCTGACGAGGGGATGACAGATGAACCCAAGTAGGGCATGATGATGTGCCAAGGGCTCCATTTAATAAATCAGCTGACACTCCCCTGCATTTGCATTGCTAATGGTCATACCTACACCCCAGGCGTTGCTGCACAAACTTGTCTGCGGCCTCCCCATCTGGGACTTCCCAAGAGAGTTGGCAAAGGGTGGCTGGGTGCTGGGAGGTCAGGTCTGAAACGTTTTTTAAAATCAGCCTGCGGCTGGAAGGTGGGGGAAACTGTCCAAAAAGCTCTGGCCACAGACGGGCAGGCTCAGTGTCCTAGAGGGCACCTCAAAACTGAGTTACAGGGCCCCTGAAGCAGAACCGCTCTGGAATGGGACACCAGGGCATTCCAGCTCCCAGATGCATCCTTAGTTCTGGTCACTGAGCAACAAGGCATTCCACCAGGAATTCATCTGCTAACTAGCTGTGACCTCCAGTAAGTCCAAGTTAAGTGCTTTGGATCTCAGATCTCCAACACATGTTGAAATTTTTCTTTTCCTTTGTTTGGGGGTGGGGTGGGGTGGGGTGGGTGGAATGGGGCAGAGAAGGCTGACTATCAGAATCATCTAGGAGCCTTTTCCGTATTTCAATATTGGGGAACTCCATGCCCCAACTACCCTTAAGATTACCACGAGCTCTCAGGGGAGTGTGTCCTTCAGGATCTGTGCCACACATTTTTCCTCCTGAGGCAGATTCCAGGACAGTTTGATATGACACTGCCCCTAATCCTGCCTTTATTTAAAATGTTGGTATAGTGGCGCCTGGGTGGCTTAATCATTAAGTGTCTGCCTTCGGCTCAGGTCATGATCCCATGGTCCTAGGATCAAGCCCTGCATCCCGTTCCTTGCTCTGCGGGAAGCCTGCTTCTCTTTCTCCCACTCCCCCTGCTTGTGTTCCCTCTCTCGCTGTGTCTCTCTCTCTCTCTGACATAAAGAAATAAAAATCTTAATAAAATAAGCTAAAATGTTGGTATGTTTTCCTTTTGGACTCTTTTTTTTGCATTAATTTTTATTTTGTTAAATATTGCATTAGAATATTATCTTCATGACCTAGGTTTTTAGTGCCCCTTAAATTATTATATTATATTTTAAATTGTGGCAGAACAGGCATAACATAAAATTTACTGTCTTAAGTATTGGGAGGTGTAAGTGTAAAAGCTTCCATGCACAGTTGAGTGACATTAAGTGCATTCACCCTCTTGTGGAGACAACAGTACCAACCATTTCCAGAGGTCTTCCTCTTCCCAAACTGAAACACTATATACCCATTAAACAGCAATGCCCCATCTCCTCCTCCCAGCCCCTGGCAGCCAGCATTCTACTTCCTGCCTTTATAAATGTGACAATTCTAGGTACCTTATGTAAGTGGAATCCTCTAGTATTTCTGTTTGTGACTGGCTTATTTCACTCAACATGATGTCTTCAAGGTTCCTCCATGTTGTAGCCTGTGTGAGCACTTCCTGCCTTCTTCTAGCCAAACAATTCTCCATTGTATGCGTGAACACCACATCTGCTTTGCCCTGTATCCAGTCGTAGGGACTGGGGTTGCTGCTACCTTTCAGCTTTTCTAGAACAATGCTGCTATAAACATGGGTGCAAATATCTGCTTGAAATCCTCCTTTCAATCCTTTTCGGTAGACAGCCAGAAGAGAAGCTGCTGGATCATGTGCTAATCCTAGCATTCATTTCTCAAGAAGCTGTCACACTCTTTTCCACAATGGCTGCACCACCTTACATTCCCACCCGCAGTGCACAAGGGTTCCAACTTCTCATCCTTGCCGACACTTGTTCCTTTCTTTTTTCATTTCTTTTTTAAAGGTTTTATTTATTTATTTGAAAGAGAGAGAATGAGCAAGTGGAGAGGCAGAGGAAGAAGCAGACCCACCCCCCTCAGAGTAGGGGAGACCCACACTAGACACGATCCCAGGATGCTTAGGATCATGACCTGAACTGAAAGCAGACGCCTCCCTGACTGAGCCATCCCGGCGTCCCTCTTTTTTCTTCTTTGTTAAGTAGTAGCCATCCTAATGGGTATGAGGTAGAAGAACTCCTTCAATTTAGTAAGGAGGAGGTGTCTCATTCATCTCCCTCCCTACAGGTGTCGCGTCCCCCCCCTCCCCTGTCACAAGTTGACACTAGTGAGCCTCTGATCTTGACGGGCGTGTTTTACAATCCCACAGGGGGTCTGGCTAGGAGAGAAATGCTGTGTGCTGGCTTAGAAGCCTGGCTCCACCACACGGTAGCTGTGTGACCTCGGGCAAGATATTTAACCTGCCTGGGCCTTAGATTTCTCATGGATAAAAGGAGGCCAGCAATTTTTATTGCCACAGGATAATTCTGATAGAATTGTCACAAGGATCTATAAAGCGCGTAGACACAGTAAGCCCGTTTGTGAATGAGCGATGGCTACTATAATCCTAGATCTCACCTATGGAGGTAGCTGCTTTTTAAAAATAAACTTATCATTTTGGAATAATTTTAATTTACCGAAAAAGTCGCAGATAGGACAGAGAGTCCCCATGTACCCTGGACCCATCTCCTCTGATAGTAACGTCTTACACAATCCCAGTAGGCTTGCCAACCAAGAAATTAACATTGGTGCATTACTCTTAGCTAAACTACAGACCTTATTTGCATTCCACTGTTTTTTCCACAAATGTCTGTTTTCTGCCCCAGGATCCAAGCCAGGATACAACATTGCATTAAAGGTGTAGTTATTCATATTTGCTTAGTTTACTTTGTTCCTGTGTCTGCTTTTTTATCCAAAAGGTGTTCTCCAATGCTGGAATTTGAATGTCTTTAGACGGGGGCCTGGTTCTCCTTGCTGCCGCAGTGGGTCACCACTCTCTAATGTCAAGTCCCTGCGTGGGGCGTCCTTGATAACCAGCCTGCCCCGGACTCGAGAGTGTGTAACCTCTGGATCGGGTGATGGCTCGTCCCTTCCCTTCTGAGAGACTGTAATTTGATGATTAATTCTCCTGGATCTCCAAAGATCTTCTACGAGAATTCAATTACAGTCGGGTAGCTGGTCCGAGTAAGGAAATTCACAGATAAACATCATAGCAGAAATTAGTTGAGAGGGAGCAAGACCTCCCGGGAATAGTCACTGAAAGTGTACTGGGAAGCCAGAAGGTGATGGGCATTGGAGATGCACCTCCAAGGGCTGGCTGCCCAGGTACTGATGCTAGACTTATGCATCTTATGCCTTGAGTGCAGGGGGGTGGGGGCGGCCCTGCCTGAGAGAGGCCCTGACTCTCTTCCCGCTCAGCTCTGGGACCGCCCTCCCACCCCGTGCTCCCTGGCATCACGGGTCTGTGAGCCCAGTCGAGCCCACCACACTGTTCTTCTTAGGCCATTCCCCTAGAAGGCTCTGCCTTCTCCCCTTCCAAAATGGAGGTAACTCAGATCCTCAGCAGTGGGTAGAAAGAAGGGCTAGAAAAAACTCAGCCACCCAGAACAATTTAGGAAGGACCTTGTCTTTGCCAGGGCAACACAAAGTGCGAAGCAGGGATTTGAAAGTGAGGAGCTGACATCTCAATCCGGTAGCAGCAGTATTTTCAGTCTTGTTTTTGACTCAGAAATAGACCAAAGGCTACGAGCAATTACCTACCTTGTTTTCTTTTCCCCATCTTTACCTGCTTGGATATGCACACCCAGAAACTCACCCAAGAGTCGCGGGTCTGGTATCTGGACATTTAGAGAAGTGCACTGATTGACTGAACACAAAAAGGTGACAGGGTCGGTTATTAAAAAATAAAATAAGTGAGAATTGTTTTCCCAACTTAAATCTTTGAGCAAATCCCCTTGCTTATGGGGAGAGCTTATAAGATGCCTCCAGTTTCAGCCACACTCTCTCCCCGCTGCCCTCACCCTAGTGCCCGTCTTGGAGCTGCAGCGTCACTGGGTAACAGAATGGGCCAGACAGGTCTCATTTTGAGTGCCAGCTCTGTCACTAACTTGCTGTGTGACCTTAGGCAAGTTACTCAACCTTTCTGTGCCTCAGCTTCCCCTGTGGAGTGAAGAGAATCATGGCACCTGCCTCCCGGCTTTGTTTTGAAGTTAAATGAAAGGCAGAGAAAGCAGAGCACACCCAGTGCTGGTGTGTCATCGGTGCCCCAAACGTTTAGCTCTTCTCACGTAGAATGCTCAGGGAAAGGTAGCAGCCCGATCACCCAGAAAGCTGCCAGCTTGGAGGCAAGGAGAGAGAACAGGTAGGCGTGAGCAGAGAGCTGCTGCGGACACAGGACATTGCGGGCACTTTGACCACTAAAGGGCTTACATACATAGCAGCTCTGTATTTCTGACAGGAGCTCTGCAAATGTCTCCATTTGCCAAATGAGGAAAGTTCAGCCCAGAAGTCCACACAATGCGTCAGCGGTCACACAGCAGAAGAAACATCTAACTGGCCTGGAAATAGTGGGGTGGTTGAGTATGAACCTTGCATCTGGTACTACTGACCCCTGCTTCCCTGTCCCGGCTCCTGCATCTGGCAACATGCTCTGTTTCCATGAGTTGGGGTTTTCTGGATTCCACATGTGAGATTATTCAGTATTTGTCTTCAGGATTTCCTTCCTTTTATGGCTGAGTAATATTCCATTATATTCCAATACTCCATTCCATTATAGATCACGTTTTCTTTTTTAAAAAACTTAATTTATTTGACAGAGAAAGAAGCAGCAGAGGGAGAGGGAGAGGGAGAAACAGACTCCCCACTGAGCAGGGAGCCCAATGTAAGACTCAATTCCAGGACCCTGGGATCATGACCTGAGCCGAAGGCAGAGGCTTAACCAACTGAGCCACCCAGGTGCCCCAAAATATCACATTTCCTTTATCCATTCACATTCACGGATGGATATTTTGGGTGTTTCCATGTCTCGTCTCTGGCAAACAATGCTGCAGTGAACATGGGGGTGCGGCTGTCTCTTCGTTCCATGGCGCGGTGATGACAGTTAACAATAGGTATTGGGTATTTGAAAACTGCTAAGTGAGTAGACTTTTAATTAAGAGTTTTCACCACACACACACCCACACACAGATGTAACTGTGCTCAGTGAGGGATGCCAACTGACCCTACTGTGGTGCTCATTTCCCAATATACACACATATGTCTGTGCGTGTTTGGGCAGGGCAGATATATACCTGCATCCAACCGTCCCATCGTGCACCTTAAACTTGTACAATGCTACCTGTCAATCACACCTCAGAAAAGCTGAGGGGAAAAAGAGTATGAACCCTGGTGCTCAAACCCTTCCTGTCTGCCACCTCAGACCGGTTATGTGATGTGGGGGGGGGGGGGGTTGTCTGGTAAGTTCTGTGTCTCAGTCACCTTGTATGTAAAGTGGGGGTAATGACAGCACCCCGAAGGGTTATGGTGTGGCATATGGTCCCTAGTAGTCTCTAAATACGTGGGGAAAAAACCTTGAAAACTCTAACCTCCCGTTCTTTGAACACAGAACGAATTGAAAGAAACCCTCTGCCCCTCCCCCCATTTTACAGACAAGAAAACTAAGCCCAGAGAAATGGGAGGGTTTTGGCTTCTGCTTAGGAAATGAAGTGAGGGAAAATAAAATCCAGGAGATTAAAAAAATAAAGCCCCTGCAATAAAAACACAAAGAGACAAAAGAGTGGGGCCAGACCCAAAAGGAGCTAGACAGAGCATCACAAAAATGTGCAGGCTGAGAAGGTTAGCAAAACAGTGAGCTCACTTCTGACAGCTAACCGGAAAGAACAAGCCAGGCTGTCAGACACCTGGGAGGCCTGGCCCGGCCGCCCGCCAGTGTGCCCGTGGCAGCCTCGCCCTGGGCGCCGCCATGTTGCTCCATGTCCCTTCCCCTCCCTGACCCCTGCTCGGCCATGTCTGGGGGACGTCCTGGTGGAGCCCCTTGAGAAGATTGATTCTGAGTGGCTACTAAGAGAACACCTTCCTTGAAAGCTGGGGGCTGGGGAATCGGCATAGACTGTACCATGTTCTAGATCCTTCCAGAAACATGGCTTCTCTTCTCCAGGCATCCAGGCATCCTTGTACCCCGTGACTTAGGTTTGACACACACGTCCACACACACAGAAGCTCGAAGTCAGATGGTGGCAGAATAGCACAGGAATCGCGCAGGGGCAGGGGAAGCTGCAGGGATGGGTGTGGGAAGGGCTCCATGGTCTGTGAGCTCTCACCTCTTCAAATACTTGCCCTCCTTCTTGAAACAGGGTGTATGTGTCTCTACCCTACACATTACCCTCCCCTTCCCCGCCCACGAACGGTGTGGTGCCAGGTCACTCACCACTGCCCCTCCTGTGAAGAGGAGGCCACCACCTTCTCCCTTCTTCCCTGTGTATCTGGGTGTAGCTGGTCTCCTGTCGCCCTCTCCTGCAGGTGTCCTCTGAGTGGCCTCAGGTGGGGGCTGAGACTCCAGAGGCCTGTGGGCAAAATGGGCAGCTTCTCCCTGCTGGCAGTGGAGCCCAGCTCCCGCTAACCTTGGCAGGTCCCAAACCAGATTTTCCCAGCCAGCCCTCAGTTTGTATTACTTCCTCACACCCCACAAGGGCAATTCATTAAATGGGCCATTTCGTGTGATGGGATCTTTAGGCTTTGCTGGAATGTCGCATATAGATAAATACACGCAGCAGAAAGATAGGCTTTTCTGTAAAACTGTAACCGACTTGGGCTTCTGAAAATATAATCCTTTGCCATCACAGACGAATGGAGCACACAGCGAAGACAGGACAGTGGGGGTAGATTGGGAAGTGCAATCATCTTTTGAAGAAAAACTTGGGAGATCTGTTTTATTTTTTTCTAGTTTAAAAATTAAATGATGCTGTACGCAGTAAAATGTGCCTTTTTTAGTGGGCAGTCTTGTGAGTTTTGACTCATGCCTACGTGCATGGGACAAATAAAACACATGACCATTTCATAGCCCCCCAAAGTTCCCTCCTACTCCTGTCATGGATTGAATTGTGTCCCTGCAGAATTTCTATGGTGAACTGCTACCCCCTACCACCTCAGACTGTGACCTTATTGGGAAATTGAGTCTTTATAGAGGTAATCAAGTTCAAATGAGGTCATTAATGTGGGCCCTAATCCAAAAGGACTGGTGTCCTTACAAAAAGGGGAAACATGCAGATACACACACCCAGAGAATGCCACCGCCATCCACAAGCCAGAGAGAGGCCTGAAACAGTCTTTCCCTCTCAGTCCTCAGAAGGAACAGCCCTGCCAACACCTGACTGCAGACTTCCAGCCTCTAGACCCTCAAGACAATAAATTGCTGTTGTTTAAGTCGCTCTGTTGGTGGCACTTTGTTATGGAAGCCCTAGCAATGAACACGGCCACTTTCCAGTCACCTCTCCACACCCCAGTCTCTGGTGATCAGCAATCTCATTTTCATGCCTATAGTTCTGCTCCTTACAGAAGGTCTGTGAGTGTTGTATTGAAATCGTTGCCTAACCCAATGTCACAGATATTTTCAGATTCCATGCTTTTTATCTGACTGAGCAGCTGATTCTGACCCTGGACAAGTCGTTCCATTTCTCAGCCTTGGTTTACCTCGCTGTGAAATGTGGAGATTGAAGTGATAAGTATTTTTCAAACTGAAAAGCAAAACAGCTGGCACTCTGCACGGGACCCCAGCATATAAAATGGATACATTTTATGTTTCCGGGGCCCGGCCCTTCTGGAATCTCTTAAGCAATGCTTCCTCGCCTTTCCCGTGTTCACCAGTCACCCAAGGGCCTCGTGAAAACGGACATTCGGATTCCTAGGTCTGGGATAAAGTTGAAATTCTTCAACTCCCACAAGTTCCATGTGGCGTGGGTGCTGCTGGTCCAGGGAGCTCATGTGGAGCACCAAATCTCCAGGGTCCTCTTTAGGACAAACTGGGAAGTCCACCTCTGTCACACAAGACTGAGGATTTCTACAGCGTGTTTCTTTCTTCCAAGGGAAAGCAAAGCTCTTCCATATCAGTAATCCTCTTTCCTTCTTTTCGGTCTCTCCTATGATTACCCCCCAGTTCACTGATGGGTACACCACCGTCCAGGTTTGAGCCAAGATCACTAGAACATGGCAGAATTGGGTGGAGAAGAACACTGCCAACAGCTGGGGGCTAGCAATTCAATAAAATCTGCCTCTACTTAGAACTTGTTCTGTTGCAACAGAAACTTAAACCGGCTTAAGGAAGAGGCAGAAATGTTTTGGCTCGATTAACCGAAAAGTCTGAAGCTGTGTTGGCCGCAGATACAGTCAGAGTCAGGGGTTGCAATGCTATCATAAGCAGCTTGGCTCTGAAAGTTTTCTTTCTGTACGCCTCTCAATCGGTTTCAATCCCAGTTAGGTACCTCGTGCGCCGTCTTAGGAAGTCCCTGAGCTGGTCTGGGCTTCTAGTCCATCAACTTAGCACCACTGGCAGAGACACAGCTCTGCTTCTCCAGTAGTTTCAGTAAAAGCCCTACATTTGAGTTTTGGTGGCTTATACCAGCCACATGCCTGCCTGTCCATGTAACAGTGACAGGAGCCAGTGGGACTATGGGGTGCAGACCTAAAGGATGGGGATGAAGCATGGAGGTGAAATCAGCTTCACCTGAACCATATGAATGTGAAAGATGGAAAGAATGGTCTCCCCAGAAGAAGAAAGAAGGGTCTCCCCAACCAATTTTTTTTTTTTTTTCTGGATGGGCAAACAATAGTGTCCACTACAGTCATTATGAAATCATATGCATGAAAGCCTTGGGTTAAAAATAAAAAAATTTTTTTTTTGTCTTTCATGGGGAGGAGGAAACAAGGGTCTGTAACTCTGGCCCCTCGGGAAACACCCTCATTGTGACTTGGGTGCCACACTTCTTCTTTAGCGCTTGTGTGCTTCAACTTCTTGAACCCCACCTCCAATGCCCAAGATTTTCATGCCACCTTTCTCAGTCGGATAAATGCATTTTGGTGCTAAAAATTTATATTCCTCCCCCTCCCAGAGTTTTTGGAACTTAACATGAGGATTGCAACAGAGAGGGTACAAAGTGCACTTGGTACAAAGTGCACTAAAGATGGAACTTCAGGCACTGGTGGCATGGGGGCTTTATTTTCCTGGGAGAGAAGGATCTTCTTGGTCTTGCCAAATTATCCAGCTGGTTTTGCTGACCCACAAAGTTGGCCAGGTTCACAGCCTTCTAGCCCTAGAGCAATCCCCTCTGTCTGGAGGTGGCAGGGGAAGCAGGTGGAGTCACAGCTGGGCTGATTAAAGGCGATGTCAGGACTGTCTTGGGAGGAACCTCTAAATAGGAGTGCAGGTGGAGAGCCTTGCCTAATTATCAATGGGACAAGCCTGTAAACGGAGACCTCAGGAGGGGAACATTCTTGCTTTGTCTCTGGCAGACAGAAGAGGCTGGTTGGGGCTTGATAGCCATCAACTTCAGTCTTTCAGGCATTTAGAAACGCCTTCCCTCCAACTGTCAGTCTGTAGACAGGCCCACACGACTCCCCAGCAGGAGGGGGGTGGCTCTGGCGATGACAGAACCGGTTCTGGCCGGAGATGGGGACTGTTTCTGTGAGGGATCTGGTTGATGTTCTGTAGTGTCAGGTTAGGCTGATAGGGTATTTTATCGAATGACACAAATTCCACCTTCAGTAACAGTACCCCAATGTCAATAGTGAATGTAAATAGATTGTCTTGGAAAATGAGAAAACATGGGCACAGTGTCCCAGCCTCCCCCCTCTGGAGTGTATGAGCTATGAGACCACACTTGGCATCCCGTAGGCACCTCTCCTTCTCTCCCTCCCTCGCCCAGTGCACACAATGACCCCCTTATGCGCTGCCCGCCAGTCTCCATGGGAAGGGCACTTGGTGTGTGCAGAGTTTGACTACAGTAGTACTGTACGTGGTAATAATTAACTTGAACTGGCATTTATGATGATGAGATGTGGTGTGTGCTGCTCTCCCTTCATCCCTCCAGCAAACAGAACGTCCTGACTCTAAACAGGTAGGACCAGTTGCTGCCAGGCCCTCAAAGACACAGTGTTCTGCTCTGGAATTAGTCGAGCATAATGGGCCCATTGAATCTGGCAGCGGGCACTTTCGTCTCTGGGCTGCACAAATCCAGGTGTTGGACCTAGACCCCGGGGGCTGGTGGGTAGGATGGGGTTTCTAAATGGGCTTTGTTCACTCACTGGAAGAGAAAACATCAAAGCTGAGCACAGAACTCTGGGAACTGGGCATAAAGATTCAAACAGATTCCCTCCATAGAAGTCGGGGGCTGAACCATCTCTCCTAGTGGCTTCATGTTGAAAACAAGGCTTTATCCCCCTAAGGCCCTTTTGTATACTGATCGGTAAGGTGGGTAGAAGTCCAGCTTTCTGGGTAGCTGGGGTTGAGGTGGAGAAACTGCCCAGAGCGATTACGTAGTTTACTCAAAACACACAGCCGGCGTGGGCTAGAACTGGAAGTTAGACGGGTCTCCCAATTTTTGTGTTTTGGCCTCACTGGAGGCCAAAGGGGCAACTACCTTTGCTCAGGTCATTTGATTCCAGCTAAGTGTCCCTCCTGCCTTGTGCTCTACTCCTTATCAGGTAGAAGAGAAGCAGCAGTGCGTGGGGCAAACAGTAAGACAAAGAAGGTTCCAGTCCCGGCTCTGGGACCCACAGCTGTGTGACGCTGGAGAGAGCCCTTTCCATCATTGAACCTTGGTTTCTTAAGTGCAAAGAAAGAAAGCCAGGACGAGTGTCTCCAGAGTGGCTCATAAGGCCGGTGTTCAGTAGGTTGAGCCCTGCCATGAGCCCCAGAGAAGCCCGAGGGAGAAGCCTGGGATCAGGGGTGCTGTGGTGTGAAGGCGCTGGAAGGGAAAAAAAGCCCTGAGAATCACGCCAGTAATTTGGAGCTTTTACCATCTTTCCAGTGATGAATAGGAGCCTTCCCCCCAAAATGCTAAAGTGCTAATTAGGATCCTAGAGTCTGTTTTATTGAACTCTTTCATTTATAGACTCCAAATCTTTAGATGTAATGACTTGGCCAAGGTCACAGAGAAAAGGGACAACAGACCTCCTGCTTCCCATCCGCGCGTTCTTTCAGGTACTCAGTTGCTGGTGATGAGGCCAGGCCCCCAGTGGGCAGCAGTGACAACCAGAAACAGAGATTCCAGGGGACGCTGTCATGATTATACTGTGACATCATGACCAAGCTCAGACCCTGTACTATGCCTGTTACCTCACTTTTTTTTAATTTGAAAACTAATGATAGGTACACCTGAAACTAACATAATGTTTTCTGTCAATTATATCTCAAATTTTTAAAAATGACCCATGATCTGTGTATTTTTATCAGTTCTATATGAAGATGTGGACAGTTATGCTTACAGGATGATTTGCCTGAAGTCACAAAGTTTTAAATTTTGAATCCAAGTACTCTAGCATCACAATCTGTTCACTGGACCATTGCATCACACTGCCCTGTTGGGGGTGAGGGCAGGATGTGGGGCCCTGGGTCTAATTTGGAGTCAGGGAAATATCTCATAATGATGGATTTTTAGAAATGACTTCAACATTCCTGATTAGAGAGAATCCCTTGGAGAACAGGGCACCTTCATCTTCATATGGGCTGTGTGATCATTTCTTGATTCACTGGGGGCAGACCCTGGAGACAGAGACTTAGCTGTCCTGTTTCAGCCCTCCCAAAAGGGTTTCTTCTTCTTCGTCATGTTGCTGGGATTTAAACACCCTGGGCCCAGCCAGTGGGTGATCCCATCCAGAAAGAGTTTTTATAGAATCCTCCAAAGAGGAAGAAAGCAGTGTGGTCACTTTCTGGCTCCTGCTACCAAGGCAGACAGGACATTAGCCCCAAGATCCTTCCCGAGTAAAGACCTTGTTTCTGTGTCTTTGTGTGACTTTTGGGTTGGTGGGGAGTGTTTGATGGAGAATGGGGAGTAATCACTTCCAAAAATCACCAGAGCAACTTGAAATGTTTTCCTCTGTCTCACTCCCGACATAATCTTTGAAACTGGAAATGGGGAAGGATGCCTATTTCCAAACGGATGGTCCAAATCCAGCCCCAGGAGTCTCAGCCACTGGCCTTCCCTCCCAGAACCCTAGGTGGAGGCAGAGAAGGAGAACGAGATGCCTGGTGTGTCCCCAGATGCCTCCTTTGCTTGGGGTATCATGACACCGGGCCATAGACTATGTCCCTGATGATGCTGAATTCTAGGAAAAATGTTTGGCTTTGCCAATCTAGAACTAGCTGACCTCAAGACAGAATGTCCCCAGAGCCACATGGCCCTTGGGGCAGGCCTGGGCTGGAGTCATTTGTCTCATAAGCACTGACCACAAAGATGACCAGGGCTTGCAGAGTCCCAAGTTCACAGGACACGGCCTGGGAGGGTTTTGATTTGCCTTCCATAGACTGCACCGGCACCAAACACCTCAGTGGAATGCCCCTTCCTTAGGGAATCCTTTCCATTACCTCCAGTCAAGCTATGTCCCCTGTCATTCTCTCTAGTTCTTACCACAATAGCTGTTACACAGTTCCTTGCACAAGTATTTGTCACCAGCACCTGCCTCTCCCAGCCTGTCAGCTCTACAGAGGACACTGAGTGTTGGACTGTTCCATCGACAGCGACTACAATGTTGGTATACCGTAGGCACTCAGCAAACTCTTGCTGAAGCAAGAGCAAGATGTAATGTAGAGAACATTACATCAAAAAATTGATAGGAAAATGTTAGAAATAGAAGTGATTTTATGTGTTTATTTCAACCCTAGAAAGTGAGGTGAGGCCAGGAGCCATAAAGTGACTTGTTCAAGGTCACCTGGCTGGGTAATTGGGGGTCTGGAACTACACCTAAGACCTTCTGCTTCAGTCTGCTCATCCTGGGGATTTCCTGTAATGTCTGCTCTTAGCTCAAACTCCATGAGATAACTAGCTCGCTCATGGAGCGCCCCAATCCGCCCAACTCCAGATCCAGCTGGGGTCTCTACTTCTCTGCATCCCAAGTCCCAGTACGCTAGGATGAATGAACAGCAATTCCTGCCTGGATTGCAGGAGCTTCTTGGATAAGCTCCTAATCGCTGCTTGCCCCCATCAACTCCCTGCCATCAGGGGCTGGAGGGACCTTTGAACACTGTGCATCTTGGCGCATCATTCCTTTCCTTCCATCACACCTGGGTGTCCTGACTGCAAGCACCATCACTCCTTACCAAGACCTACATGGCCTGCACCAGCCGACCCAGCCTCCCTTCCCTTACTCTCCTAGCTACAGAGAAGCTGGCCTTTCTCTTCTGTTGCTCTGACGTTTCAAGCTTGCAGTTTTTCCTGCATGGAATGCTTCCTAGCTGATCTGCACGTCATTCTTTTCACAGAGTATCACCTCCGACCACTGTATGAGGAGCATGTCCCCCACTGCTGTCCATCACATTATTCATTTTGGTATGTCCACAGCATATTTCGCTCTCTGAAATCACCATCTTCCATAATTTCTTTTCTTGCGTACTATTTGCCTAGTCACACCCTAACGTGGCCCCAGTGGGAGTGGGAATGTTGTCTTGTACACCCTTGAGTGTCGAGCACTGAGGTCCGCACCCACAGGAATTTATTGAATTTGTTGAATAAATTAGTGTTTGCAACCTCTTCTCTTTAATTGGGGGTACTCTCATGGATTTGTTGTTCTAGTGGCAAAGAGTTAACTCATGTAAAATCCAAAATGTTCTCTTGGAGAAGGAAGATGCTGGAAAGGTCAAGCATACCCACAATTAGCCAGCATTAGAATCACCAGGAGGGTTGGTAAAAATAGAGCTTTCTGGGACCCAACCAGCCCCCAAAGGAGAAGAACATCCAAGCCCAGTCAGGAAGTTGCTGGCTACTGATAGGAAGTGGACCAATTTGGAAAAACACCGAGTGATAGGAACCAGAGCCAAGTACATGTTCTTAGCTTTGACCTTGTACCCGCACTTCTGGGAAATAATCCTAACCACGCAAAGGACTTTGTGTGCAGAGATATTTATCTCATCTCATTTATAAAAGTGAAAATCTTAAAACAACGTAAATATCCCAAAGTAGGGGAAGTGATTAAGGAACCCATGATATAGCCACTTGATGGACACTACAATGAATACTTGGGGCCATGTTTCTACATGAAAGGTATTTTGCCTTTGCTCTAGTCTGAATGTTTGTGTCTATTGGTTTCCAAGCCCAGGAGTTGGGTAAAATTCGAAACTGGATCTTGTCTACAGAGCACAGGGAGAGACAGAAGAAAGATGAAGGCACTCCATTCTGGTCAGTGGCAGGTTTACGACGCAAGGGAACTTGCGAATGAGACGTGTCTTAGGTGGCTGCAAGACGAGCAGCTCTCAGCACCAAGCAGAAGCTTGAAAGTATATACAGAAGCATTAATGGGATTCAGTCTTGCACAGAATTCAGACAGCCTCAATAACACATCACTCTATCTCAAGGCTTTTTCCTTCAAACAGCTCCTAGTGTGGGACTGTTGGGCAGAACATACATTCCAAGTATAGGAAAGGGAGTAAGAAGCCTCTGGTTGCTCACAGGTCTACCTGCGGTCATGTCCTCTCCATGACCTCCTCTAACAGTGTCCCTGCTCCAATTTCATAGATTGAAATCCTACCCCCAATGTGATGGTACCAGGAAGTAGAGACTTGGGGGAGGTGCTTAGGTCCTGAGTGGGGAGCCCTTGTGAATGGGATGAGTGCTCTTATAGAAGAGACCTCGGACAGCTAGCTCTCCCTTTCTGCCATGTGAGAATTCAATGAGAAGTTGGCAGTCCACAACCCAGAAGAGGGTTCTCAGCAGAAACCAACAGTGCCAGCACCCTGTTCGTGGACTTCCAGCCTCCAGAATGGTGGGCAATAAATTTCTGCTGTTAGCAGCCAACCAGTCTGTTGTATTTTGTTACAGCAACCTGAATGGACTAAGACAGCCTTCTGAGAATGTAGAATTGTTCATTTGCTATGATGGCACAACACATTCGGCAGCTGACAACATAGGTTCCACTTCCAGCTCTGACTGGGTGTGATCCTGGGCAAGCTATGAAGTCTCTCTGTGTTACTGATTTCTCTTCTGAAAATGGAAATCAATAACAGCACACATATTATGTCCTCCGAAAATCTATAGAATACTGGAAAAAGATTATATTAAAATGGCCGCAGCCACTACGCTGACCTTGTTAGATAGGAGTGATTTTTCTTTTCTTTTCTCCATCTTCCATGGGGCGGTTCTATTATCTCCATAATTTATCAAAAACATAACAACAGTCAAATCATCGGTGCAATGCAAAACCAGGCATTTTCATGAGGGACTTGGGGCACATGGCGAGCACAGGGGTAGAGGGTGTGGCTGGAAAGAAAGCAAAGGCACCAAGGAATCTTTTCAAATGTAAAATCTTATATTCAAATTTAATATGAGTTAATAAAGATTGTAGCAATCGCTCCTGCACCACCTATTTGCCCAAGCTTGTCCAGCCACCCCGTGGCCAAGCTGCATTTGGAACCTGGACGGTCTGGCTCCAGAGCACGGGCTTCCCACTCTGAACCACACTGTTCCTTTTAAAAAGAATTTATGAAAGAGACGATGTATTCATAGCTCCTGTTCTCTCTCCTTATAGATCCTACCAGCTGGGTGGGTTTCCGCTATTAATATATTCATGACGTGAATATTTATTGAGTGCCTGCTTGCAGGAGAACAGCTCTGCCTGGTGCCCAGGGAGCTTTGCATGTACCCACAAAGACCTTGCATGTACATGCTCCAACCACAGTCCTCTGGGTCTTGACAGAATGCCTTGCAGTCCTTCCGGAACACAAGAGCATGTGAGGCTTCCAGAGAGCTGCTCAGAGGCCATCTCCCCTCACCACTCTATCTCCTATCATGAGACTATTTCTTACCACCTCCGAGGTTCTAATGACATATAGGGCTTCCTACCACAGGCCCCTCAGAATAGAGCCACAGAATAGAAAATTGCTTGGGGGAGATTTTTGTTATGTGGTATCCCACAACTCCCATTATTGACATCAGTCCTCTTTGGTCTGTGGGGGCAAGGGTAACGGAAGCCTGGCTCCAATGGCTTATTCTTCTTTGCTGTGCCAATATAAAGGGGCCCGTGTGCCTTCACCAGTCCAGAGACTCAGGCCTTGCCTCAGGCTTACCTTATCATGTAAGATGCATCTGTGGAAAAAGCTCTTAGGGACCTTATGTCCTAAACAAGTGACAGACCCCAAAGATGGGTAGAGTAAATAGGTGAAGCCTGTCTGAAAATAGAAGGTGATAGAGATTGTGGAAAACAGTAGAAGGAAGGGGTTAATATAGGGAGGTGGACAAGTCCTCCTCCTCAAGAACATGAGATCAGAGCAAGTCTTGATGTCTTGATGGGGTTGAGGGGATTAGCCAGAGGGATGTGCTGGCTGAGGGAAGAGCCTGGAATATTCAAGAAAAGGCAGGGGGGTGACGCTGGCTGGAGTGCTGTGAGGAAAGGTAGGCATGGAGGAGCAAAGTGGAAGCAAGGAATGACTCAAGAGGCAGCCATGGGTCATGTCCTGTGTGGCCTCGTGAACTATTTTAAGACTTTGGCTTTTCACTGACGGATAGGGAGAACCATGGTAGAGTTTGTGTTCTTCACATTTTTGTTGTAAAATAAAAGACACAGCATCCCACATAAAACAAACGTATTGCTTGATGAATTGTAATGAGACCTGTACTCTTTAAACCACCTTCCAGGTCAAGAAGGACCTTCACCAGTCTCCTCAGAAGCGCCTCCCCAGGCTCTGTCCCAATCCACATTCCCTGCCTCTGTGCAAATGGGACGACCTTCCTGTCTTTTCTGTTGATCACTTGTTGGGTTTCTCTCTGTTTGCATCTCATCCCTGGTGGTGAGAGTTTAATCCTAATTTGTCTCTTAAGTCACTTTTAGCCCGCTAGTCCTCTTCATCCTTTTCTTTTTTTTTAAATTAAATTAAATTTAATTTATTTTCAGTGTTCCAGAATTCATTGTTTATGCACCACACCCAGTGCTTCATGCAGTACATGTCTTCCTTAATACCCACTACCAGGTTCACCCAACCCCCTACCCCCTACCCTCCAAAACCCTCAGTTTGTTTCTCAGAGTCCATAGTCTCTTATGGTTTGTCTCTCCCTCCGATTTCCCCCAACTCCCTTCTCCTCTCCATCTCCCAATGTCCTCTGTGTTATTCCTTATGCTCCACAAGTAAGTGAAACCATACGGTAATTGACTCTCTCTACTTGACTTATATCACTCAGCATAATCTCTTCTAGTCCCATCCATGTTGATACAAAAGTTGGGTATTCATCCTTTCTGATGGAGGCATAATACTCCATTGTATATATGGACCATATCTTCTTTATCCAGTTGTCCCATGAAGGCCGTCTTAGTTCTTTCCACATTTGGGTGACTGTGGTTGTTGCTGCTATGAACATTAGGGTACAGATGGCCCTTCTTTTCACTACATCTGTATCTTTGAGGTGAATACTCAGTAGTGCAATTCCAGGGTCATAGGGTAGCTCTATTTTTAATTTCCTTTTTTTTAAAGATTTTATTCATTTATCTCTCAGAGAGAGATCACAAGTAGGCAGAGAGGCAGGCAGAGAGAAGGGGGGAATCAGGCTCCCTGAGGAGCAGAGAGCCTGATGCGGGGCTTGATCCCAGGACTCTGAGATCATGACCTGAGGCTAAGGCAGAGGCCGAGCCCACTGGGCGACTCAGGTGCCCTATTTTTAATTTTTAAAGGAATCTCCACACTGTCTTCCAAAGTGGCTGCACCAACTTGCATTCCCACCAACAGTGTAAGAGGGTTTCCCTTTCTCCACATCTTCTCCAACACTTTTTGTTTACTGTCTTGTTGATTTTGGCCATTCTAACTGGTGTAAAGTGGTATTTTGATGTGGTTTTGATTCGAATCTCCCTGATGGCTAATGATGATGAACATTTTTTCATATGTCTGTTAGCCATTTGTATGTCTCCTTTGGACAAGTGTCTGTCCATGTCTTGTGCCCATTTTTTGACATGATTATCTGTTTTTTGTGAGTTAAGTTTGAGGAGTTCTTTATAGATCTTGGATATCAGCCCTTTGTCTGTAGTGTCATTTGCGAATATCTTCTGCCATTCCATGGGTTACATCTTTCCTTTGCTATGCAGAAGCTTTTGATCTTGATGAAGTCCCAAAAGTTCATTTTCGCTTTTGTTTCCTTTGCCTTTGGAGACATATCTTGAAAGAAGTTGGTGTGGCCGATGTCGAAGAGGTTATTGCCTATGTTTTTCTCTAGGATTTTGATAGATTCCTGCCTCATGTTGAGGTCTTTCATCCATTTTGAGTTTATCTTTGTGTATGGCATAAGAGAATGGTGGAGTTTCATTCTACACATAGCTGTCCAATTTTCCCAGCACCATTGATTGAAGAGACTATTTTTTTTCCACTGTATATTTTTTCCTGCTTTGTCAAAAATTATTTGACCATGGAGTTGAGGGTCCATATCTTGGCTCTCTACTCTGTTCCACTGGTCTATGTGTCTGTTTTTGTGCCAGTACCATGCTGTCTTGGTGACCACAGCTTTGTAGTAAAGCTTGGAATCAGACAACATGATGCTCTCAGTTTTGTTTTTCTTTTTCAACATTTACTTAGCAATCTGGGGTCTCTTCTGGTTCCATACAGATTTCAGGATTGTTTGTTCCAGCTCTTTCTTTGAAAAATGCAAGTGGAATTTTGATCGAGATGGCATTGAAAGTATAGATTGCTCTAGGCAGGATAGACATTTTTTTTAAAAGATTATTTATTTATTTATTTGTCAGAGAGAGAGAGTGAGAGCGAGCACAGGCAGACAGAGTGGGAGGCAAAGTTAGAGGGAGAAGCAGGCTCCCTGCGGAGCAAGGAGCCCGATGTGGGACTGGATCCCGGGATGCTGGGATCATGACCTGAGCCAAAGGCAGCTGCTTAACCAACTGAGCCACCCAGGCGTCCCCAGTATAGACATTTTAACAATGTTTATTCTGAGCGTGGAATGCTCTTCCATCTTTTTGTGTCTTCTTCAGTTTCTTTCATGAGTGTTCTGTAGTTCCTCGAGTACAGATCCTTTACCTCTTCGGTTAGGTTTATTCCCAGTTATCTTATGGTTCTTGGCGCTACAGTAAATGGAATTGGTTCTCTTAATTTCCCTTTCTATATTTTCATTGTTAGTGCATAAGAAAGCAACTGATTTCTGTACATTGATTTTGTATCCTGCCACATTTCTGTATGAATTTCTGTATGAGTTCTAGTAGTTGGGGCATGGAGTCTTTGGGTTTTCCATAAAAAGTATCATGTCATCTGAGAAGAGAGAGAGTTTGACTTCTTCATTGCCAATTTGAATACCTTTTCTTCTTTTTGTTGTCTGATTGCTGTTGCTAGGACTTCTAGTACTATGTTGAACAACAGTGGCGATCTTTCTCTTATAGTATATGTGTCAAAGTACAAGGTCAGTTGGACCTATAGTTTTCCCCCTGCTGGATTTTGTTAATTATTGCATGGCTTTGAGTAGAGGAAGGCCATGATCTGACCTAAGTTTTATTTTATTGTTTTTTTTTTAAGATTTTATTTATTTATTTGACAGAGAGACATAGCAAGAGAGGGAACACAAGCATCGGGAATGAGAGAGAGAAGCAGTCTTCCTGCCCAGCAGGGAGCCCAATGTAGGGCTCGATCCCAGGACCCTGGGGATCATCACCTGAGCCAAAGGCAGACGCTTAATGACTGAGTCACCCAGGTGCCCCGACCTAGATTTTAAAAGGCTTCCACTGCCTATTGTGTAGAGACTGTAGGAGGACAAGGATAAAGTAAAGAGATCTCTTAGGGGCTACTGCAGGAGCTCATGAGAGATGATGAGGCTTAGATAAGGCAGGAGAGATGGAAGAGGCAAGTGGTAGTTGGATTCAGGTTGTATTTTGAAGGTACATGAGCCAACAGGATTTCCTTATACTCTGGACATGGATTGTGAAAGAAAGGAGTCAAGAATGATTTTTTACATTTATTTTTTATTATTTTTTATTTTTTAAAGATTTTACTTATTTATTTGACAGAAAGAGACACAATACAAGAGGGAACACAAGCAGGGGGAATGAGAGAGGGAGAAGCAGGCTTCCCGCAGAGCGGAGAGCCTGATGCGGGACTCGACCCCAGGACACCAGGATCAGGACCTGAGCCAAGGGCAGATGCTTAATGACTGAGCCATCCAGGTGCCCCAGGAATGATTTTTTTAAAACTGCTTTATTGTGATAGTCACATACTATAGTATGTGATTTACCCATCTAAAGTGCAGTGGGTTTTAGTCTATTGAAAGAGCTGTGCAACCGTCACTGTAATCTAATTTTAGAACATTTCCATAAAAAGAAACCCCATGCACATTAGTAGTCAGTCTGTTCCTACTACCCTGGCAACTATTTTATGCCTCTATAGTGTGCCTCTTCTGGATTTTTCATATAAACAGAATTATATGAAATGTAATGTGGTCGTTTGTGACTGGCTTCTCCACTTAACATGATATTTTCAGTGTTCATCCAAGTTGTAGCATGCATCAGTACTTTCTTCCTTTTTATTGTTGAACCATATTCCAGGGTATGGATATACCATATTTTTGTTTATCCATCCATCTGTGGATGGGTGTTTGGGTTGTTTCCACTTTAAGCTATGAAGAATGTTGATATGAGCATTTGTGTACAAGTTTTTGTTTGGACATATGTTTTCAGTTCTCTTGGGTATGCACCTACAAGTATCATGTAGTAGGGCATATAGTAACTCTATGTTTAACCTATTGAGGAAGTACCAAACTATTTGCCACAGTTGGTGCATCATTTTACATTCCTACCAGTGGTGTAATAGATTCCAATATCTCTACATCCCCACCAACACGTATTATGTGTATCTCTTTGATTATAACTATCCTAGTGGGTGCGAGGGACATCTCATTGCAATTTCTATTTGAACTTCCCTAATGACATGATGTTGAGCATCTTTTCATGTGTTTATTGGCCGTTGGTATATCTTCTTTAGAGAGATGGTATTCAAACTTATTTCATTTCTTAATTGGGTTATTTGTCTTTTTATTGCTGAATTGTAAGTGTTCTTTATATATTCATGTACATGGCCCTTGTCAGCTTTCGTTTTGCAAATATTTTCTCTCCTTCTGTGGGTTGTCTTTTTACTTTCTTGGCAGGCCAGTGAAGCACAAGTTTTTAGTTGGGATGAAGTCCAATTTATCTGTTTTGTTGTTGTTTCTTGTGCTTTGGGTGTTATTTTAAGAAACTACCATTCATGAGGTGCCTGGGTGGCTCAGTCATTAAGCATCTACCTGCAGCTCAGATCATGATCCCAGGGTCCTGGGATTGAGGCCAGCATTGGGCTCCTTGCTCAACAGGAAGCCTGGTTCTCCTTCTCCCACTCCCCCTGTTTATGTTTCCTCTCTAGCTGTGTCTCTCTCTATCAAATAAATAAATACAATCTTAAGAAAAAAAAAGAAACTATCTTTCAATGAATTTCATGAAGATTTACTTCCATATTTTTAATCTAAGAGTTGTATAGTTTTTGAGGTCTATAGTTTAGATTTTGTATGTTTTGATCTAGGATCTACTTTCAGTTGATTTTGTGTAAGGTAAAAGGTAAGGATCCATTTGGACCCTTGATTTTTCAATCTCTGGCAAGTGGATAACTAGGTGTTCTTGGAATATTTGTTGAAAAGACTATTCTTTCTTAACTGATTTGTCTTCACTCTTGTTGAAAATCAATTGATCGTGAATGTGAAGTTCTATTTCTGGACCTGCAATTCTATATCATTGATTTGTACATCTATCCTTATGCCCATACCACACAGGCTTGATTACTATAGTTTCTAGTAAGTTTGGAAATTGAGCAGACTGTGTTCTTTTACAAGATTGTCCTGGCTGTTCTGAATCTCCTCTTTCATTCCTGTCTTGAATAATTTGAGTCTTTCTTCATTTTTCTTCTTGATCATTTTAGCTAGAGGTGTGTGAGTTTTATCTTTTCAAAGAAACAACTTTTGAGTTTGTTGATTTTCTCTAATTTGGATGAAATGGATAAATTCCTCAAAAGATATATTCTACCATAGATTACTGAAGAAGAAACATGTAATCCACATAGGGACATACCTAAAAGAATCTGACTTCATTGTTAAAAACCTTTCCCCAAAAGACTCCAGGATCAGATGGTTTTACTGGTAAAACCTCCTAAACATTTAAGGAAGAAATTTAACAATTTTTTAATGAAAATTTTCAGAAAATAGAGGAAGGAAGAACATATCTGAAGTCATTTATCAAGGCCAGAATTACCCAGATAACCAAAACCAGGAAGAAAAGAATTATAAGAAAAGAAAACTACATATCAAAGGAACACAAAGTCCTCCAAAAAATTTTAGCAAGTCATATCCAGAATATATAAAAAAATAAGAAATACATCATAACCAAGTTAGATTTATCCCAGAAATGCAAGTTTGGCTCAACAGTCTCTTTTTTCAATCAAGTAATCAATCAACAAACTAAAAACAAGAAATCATATGATCATCTCAATTGATATAGAAAAATAATGTAGTAAAATTATTTTTAAAAGGGTCAGCAAACTAAGAACACAAGGAAACTTCTTTAATTACTGAGTACCTACAGACTGCATCATACTTAATGTTCAGTGTTCAATGATTAAGGTTTGTGTAAAATTGGTTTCATTTATTCCTCAAATATTGGGTAGATTTCACCAGGAAAATCATCTGAGCATGGAACTGAGGGGGAGGGGAAGGCTTTTCATAAACAATTCAAGACTTTTTAATAGATATAGACCCAAGGCAAGTATGTTTACTCTCATTTCCTTAACTTAACATTTTACTAGTAGTCTGAGGCAGTGAAATAAGGCCATAAAAAATATATATATTTAAAAGACATACAGATTGGAAGAAGGAAATAAAGCTACCTTTGTTTGCAGACAACATGATTATGGATGTAGAAAAGCATAAGGAATCTAACCAAAAAAGCTAATAAAACTGGCGAGTAAGTTTAACAAGGTTATAAGATACAAGATCAACATTTAAAACTCAATTTTATTTTTAAGGACTAGCAAAGAACAGCTGAAAGTTGAAATGGAAGCACAGTCTTATTTATGGCAAATCAACAAACACAAGACACTTAGAAGTGTAACAAACAGAATATGTGCAAGATTTATATGCTGCAAATTATAAAACATTTCTGAGAGAAATTAAATGAGAACTTAAATAAATGCAGAGCCTTATCATGCTTGGGAACTGGAAGTCTCATTATGATTACAATATCAGTTCTATTTATTTGATCTACAAGATCGATGGAATCCCAATGAGAATCCTAGCAGGCTATATTTATATAAGAAGAAAATATGATTCTAAATTATCTATTAGGTAACAAAAGACATAGAATTGCTGAAACAATTTTAAAGAAAAGAACAAAACTGAAGGACTCAAATTACTTATTTTAAGACTGTCTATCAAGCCACAGTAATTAAAACAATGTGTTCCTAGCAAAGACAGATATAGGGAATAAAGAACAGGAGAGAGGGTCCAGAAATAGACTCATAGACCCACGTAAAATCGATTTTTGGTAAAGAAGCCAAAGTAATCTGTACAGAAAAAATAGTTTTCTCAAAGAGACACAGCAGGAACTATTGGGCAGCGAGATGCAAAAACACTGAACTTCCACTTTGCCACGCTCCATATACAAAAACTAATTTTGTGCAGACCATAGACAAAAGTCAGACTTAAAGCTACAACATTTTTAGAAGAAAGCATGAGATACTTATGATGTTGAGTTACACAAAGATTTCTTAGATTTGATCAAAAAAACCCCACAAACTATAAAATATGAATAAATTTGGCTTCATCCAAATTAAAAATTTTTTCTTTGACAAGTTAGTGTTAAACATATAAAAACACAAGCCAAAGATAGGAAGGAGTGTTTGCAAAGACCTGCAAATGTAAATGCTTGTGTAAGCTTTATTTGTAATTGACCAACCCAAGAAACGATCCAAATGTCTATTAATTGGTTAATGGATAAACAAATTGTGGTACATCCATACACTTGACTTCCCAGCAATATAAATATTTTGGAAAAGGCAAAAATATAGGGACAAATAGCAAATCAGTAGTCACTAGAGAGGAATGGAGAGAAGAAATTGATCAGAGAGGGGCACAAAGGAACTTTTTTAGGAAACGGGTATGTTATATATTTTTTATTTTGGTGCTGGCTACAGGACTATATGCATTTGTCAAAATTCATAAATATGTGCACTTTAAAAAGATACGTTTTACAGTACGTAAATTATATCTCAATACATGTGAACACAGGAAAAATAAAGGGAATGGTTGAGTGGAATTGCAGACATCAAAAAGAGACAATTCTCTCAAGAAGTTTTCCTGAAAATAAGAGCAATGAACTGGGGCATTGGCTAAGAGGGGAAGTAGAGTCAAAGGGAAACAAAGATTTTAAAATTGATTTTGCAGGGTTTTTTTTTTTTTTTTTTTTGGTAGTTATTTGTTGATGATGGAAGCAAGAGCAGTGGCTCTGTGTGTTGATGAGAATAGCCCAGTAATGAGAGAAGAGATTACTGAATCAATGTCCCTGAAATGGTGAGAAAAGATGGGATGGGGAGCACACTGGAGGAACCGGCTTCAGATTGGAGCATGGACAACTCTCCAATGGTAACAGGACAGAAAGCACAAGACATGGGTCTAGACATCAGCAGTTGGCAGATGCTGTGGTGGGAATCTGGAAGTTTTCTTCTGATAGCTTTAGTTCAAGCCATAAAATACAAAGCAAGGTCAAGAGCTGAGAAAGTTTTCATTCTTACTGACTGAGCCTGGCCACTTCTCTTTGTCTCCACTAGATTACAAGCAGGAAAGGACCACACCTTGTGTATGATGATATGGGATACTTCAAGAGTGACTGATAGATCAGGTCACTGGACCACTCAATGTCAAGCAATTCCTTTTTTTTTTAAGATTTTATTTATTTATTTGACAGAGAGAGATCACAGGTAGGCAGAGAGACTGGCAGAGAGAGAGAGAGAGTGGGAAGCAGGCTCTCTGCTGAGCAGAAGGCAGCGGCTTAACCCACTGAGCGCCCCAGGCGCCTCAAGCAATTCCATTTTTTGTTGTTGATTTGTTTTTCAGCTGAATTGACCAATAACTTTGGAATTAGATTCCACCTCCCCACCCCAACCAAAACTTATTTTCCTCTTTACCAAGTACTCTTATTTCTGTAAATGCCATGATCACTGGAATTCTGTTTCCTCCCTTTATCCCCACCCCTCACTGCATCTATCTTCTTCAGGCCATGAACAAGTCCTCTTTGTTGTTTCTTCAAACATCTCAAGGAAATGACCCCTTCTCTTCATCTCTATTCCCCACTGTCTTAATCCAGACCACTGTATCACATTCCATCACCTGGACTACTGCACACCTTCCTTAATTTTCTCACTTTAAGCTCCCTACATTAACAGAATCTATTCTCCCCTATGGCATTCACAGTTCTCTCCCTCCTCAAACCTTATCTCATGCCCTCTCCCGTACTTACTCCTATTCAGTTACACTGATCTTGACTCACGTCTTTGAACATCTTATTCACTTTCTGGTGCAGAGTATTTTCTTGGCCTTTCTGCCTGGAATGCTTTTCCACCTGCCCCTCAAATGGCTAACCCTTTCTCATCTTTAAGATCTTAGTTGTCACCTCTTTAAAGATGCCTTCTTGACTACTTCTTCTAAAACAGGTCTCCCCCATCCAACTCTCATCATTCTAATCTCTTTTGTTTTGCTCTCATCTCCACTTCTCTGCTAGATGGATACTGAATATACAAACAGACAATAGCCAGACCATATGTAAAAATAGAAATTTGGCTCACAAGCTGCAGCAACCAAACCCTTGATCTACATAAACCAACCAGGAAGCCAGCCTGCTGTAAGTCAGACTTGCAGGAAGCTAGATAGCTATCTCTGATGACAATCCAGGAAGCTGAACAGTAACTTCTGAGGCAATCAGCCCCACATAGCCAAGACTTGATTAATTACTGACAGCTTCCCTAATTTTTGTCTCTATTGCCAAGTTGGGACTGATCAGAGGAGGCCAGATATTGACCTCTAACCAATCTTATGGGATATCCTGCTTCTAGATTGCGTGCCTATGGAGGAAATCTAAAATCATTGGTTAGTCAATCCTTCCTTAGCTGGGCTTCCTTGCTGTATCCACTCTTACATCCTCTTACCCCTGTGCTCACAGTACATTCTTTTCTATAACACAGTTGAAGTACCTTCTTCCCCATGATACTTTTTTTGGATCACCCTAGCTCTTAGTGACCCACCTTCTCTGAATTCATTGAGCACATACCAGCTCATTTGGCATTTAGTTTCTTTTGGTTCATAGGATGTCTACTGTCCTTTGACTGATGGTTGCATTTTTTGTGTGTGCCTTGCATGATGTCTATCACATGCTATAATAATAAAGATAAGGATGATAACAAATAACTCCAAAAGATATATTCTGCTACCATTCTCATTTTGTAGATGAAGAAACTGAGGCACGGAGAGACCAATTCTCTTACCTAAAGTAATGGATTAGTAAGAAGTAGAGCTGAGGTTTGAATTCAGTACTGCCCAACTTATATAGTATATATATCAAAGCTGTAGACCATGAGAACTTTTCCTATACTGGACACATATCAGATTCTCAATAAATGCTGCTGAAGTTAATGAAATAACCCACATGCAAAAGTTTCATAAACAAAAGGGAGCAGAACTCTTTAGGATGGTACCAAAGGGTTGAATGGAACAAGGGACTTGGTGAATTACCCCAAGTCTGCATTCTAGTCCTAGTTCCTGCTGTGATCAGAGAGCAAGTGCTCTTGTCTCTATGGCTTCCTCACTCATCACAGATGGTCTTTCCACCTGCCTTGAGGCTGTTTCCCAAGAGAGAACCAAAGAGTGGCTGTGGGATATTCAGTGATCAAAAAATGAGCAGTTCTCTTCTTGGTGATTACATTAAAATCAACTCACACATATTTTTTTGAGTTAGGGTGCTCGGTGCCAAGGTGAGAACCAACACATAGCAGGTACCAAGCGTGTCCTCCAGCAGTTTATAATAAGGACTCAGAGAATAGTAATTCAGCGAAGACTTGACCTTCCCCACGCCTGCTGCATCAAAGCCAAGATTAATGGTATTTCATGTGATGTAGAGTCCTCTGTAATTTTGAGTACACACTGAGTAGAAGGCTTGGTAAAAGCTTTCTGACCGGCTAAACAAGAGATGTTCCAATAACGCTCCACCTGCAGTTGTCAAGAACCTATCTCAGAGAAGATTTGAAAGCATTCGCAAAAGCAGAGTTGGATTAAGCAAATATGTAGGTAGTCTTGTTTAGGAATGTGTCTTTGAAGGGGTCTAGGTAGCATCAGACCTGTTCTGGAAGCATGGGAAGCTGTGATGTGTGGCAAGTAGAATTCCCTTTAGCTGCTGCCATGAGATCTGTGAGCTTACCAAAGCACCTGGGACAAGGAAAATCCCCAGGGACGGCTAACCCCGGACAATGCCCCTTACACTCTGGTGTTCTAAAGGAGATGGATGGGTGTGTCATCACTGAATCACTGAGAACAGCTCCACTGTGATCTCAACTATAACAATAGATGTAAAAATAGACATAACAAATACAGGATATGCATGCACTCACACCAAATTGTTCAGAAAAAAAAAAAAAACAGAATTCTGGGTACATGTAAATTTAATTGTCCTTCTCCATGCTTTTCTGTATTTTAAAATTTTTCCATAATGAGCATAAATGACTTACAACATTAGAAAAAGAAGTTGTTTATCATATTAAAATATATTGCCATGGATATAGCAAATTCCTTCTGAGAGCAGTTACTGAGAACTATTCTCTTATTCATAGGGTTTTTAAAGCTTGTAGATTAAAAATATATTCTGAGAGGCAAGCAGTGTATTTATTCCATTTACTACCTGACCAGTAGCTGCCAGTAGAAGACATGTTGGAAAACTGACAATAGCTCTTATTAAAAAGGAGAGAGTTGTCACTTACGATTAGAAAACTTGTCATCAAATTTTGCAGAGCAGATCAGTATCTCTTATGTGTCTTCTGCTTTCTCTATATCTGAGTGGGTTGACAGTCCCTCTCTCTCTCTCTCTCTTTGTAGTCCTGCAGATCGGGGGAAGGAGGGGACCTAAAACTCCTCTGTACATGTTTCACCTTAGCTCGCCAAGGCAGATGCAAGAGTGATTACTTAAACAAAGGTGCCCTTCCCAGAACCTGTGAGAAGCTCTCTGATCTTGAGAGGATGTCATTAAGAAGGGCTTTTTTATTAAGCTGGCTTGAACTCCCAAAGGTTTTCCTATTGATATTATACCCCAAGGGATGAGTTAGCAAAAAAGAATTTTAATCAATGTCTGGGATAGGGTCAGGATTAGTTTAAGTGACAATTACTGAGGGTAAAAGGCAGTGAGGAAAGCATCAGTTATAATTAAAATAGAGTTATCAAACTTTAGATTTTTAAAGTAAATTTGGAAACTATCCAACCCAAATCTTTTATTTACAAATGAATAAAGAGCAAAGAAAGGCCAAAGAAATGATATTTTAACTGAGGTCATACAACTGCTTTTTGCAAAGCTGGCCTAGTACGAAGGTTTTGAATATTGTGGTCTTTCAGTTACGTTAACACTGCTTCCTATCCCCAAGTTAATTATTTCTTATGAAAAAAAAAATTGACATCACAGGTATAATTTTTAATGGTTTTTCTGTTGACATTTATCTGTAGTCACTGTTTTAATCTTTCTAAAACCCTATATTTATGTGGGGGGAAAAAGCATTGGAAGATTAATGTTTATAATCTGAATTTCATTTAATTGCTATACCCTGTATAGTCTAGATCATAAGACCCCCATGGGCCAAGGTACTCTGTGTCATTTAGAAGCAGAACATTCAGTTCATCATTTTGTTTTTACTGACTCATGAATAACCTACTTGAAATTCAAATTTACAAACTGTTATCATAAACAGGCTTGAGACTCTAAAGTTTGGGGAAAAGGGTGACTGTGTTATTTGGCCTGAGACAGAAAATTGAGGAGAAGAGATTTCTTGGGGTTTGGGGGGGGCAGAAATGGAGCGATGACCTTTTTCAGAATCTAATGGCACCAAAATGGATTACCTCCTATGCTTTTGGGCGTCATCTGTGCGAAATTCTAATGGTGGGGAAGGGTGAAGACGGAAGGGGGAGAGGATGGCCGGAAGGTGCGTGCACGTGCACGCTGTAGAGGTAGACATGGCAGCGTCAAGTTTATTGTTTTGTCCTTTCCATCATGTCTCTTCTCTTTGGCACTACTGTGGTCACGTGTAAACCATAGTTGGCAATTTTTCTTTTATTCTTTTGGTGGAGTGGGAACAGAACAAGTTATATCCTGTTGGTTTGGCTTTGAAAACCTAAATTGTCCTGGTAGAAGCCTGGTGCAGTTCCTGGAATCCTAGGTACCAAAATACCTACTTAACACCTTTGCCATGCCCTTGTGGTTGCTGATAAGGTTTGGAAGAGTGAAGGAGGTAAGGAAGAAGAACCTGATAGAAATAAACCCTGGTACCTGGCTAATCTCACACTTCTGGGTCATGAAAATACACACCTTCTTTAGGACCAAATAATGTATTGGGTTGTCAAAGTTAAAAAATGCCTTCTCTTTTTGACTTGTTTGGACTCAAAGGTATTCCTTGAACATCTTATGATGAGGAAAATAAATATAGCCATCATTATAACCTAATGGACACAAAAAATTCCTTCCTTACCAACAAGTGAGGAGCTCATGTGCAGTTTTTCTAGCTTAAGAGTACTTTCCTTATCTCTCTCCCTACCTATGGGAACATGGAGGGTTAGTTCTGTCAACAACATGCAAAGTCAAGTCCAATGGCTTGGGGGCTGTCTGTCTGGGGCACCGGGACATTCGTAGAAATCCAATTCAAGAATCACAAAGAGTATCAGTTTTGAAAGGGACCCAAGAGAGAACTGACTCTAATGAGAAAAGACCGGACTGAGCCTGCGGGGGGTGAACGGCCAGCTGAGGTCTCATGAGTTTTCAAGACAAAGCACGATTTCAGCTGGACTCTTGAAACTTCTGGTTCAGCACTCTAATGACCACAACATATAGATTTGGGGAAAATATGAGGAACACTTATGTAAAAACTCAGCTATTTCCCTGACACTTCTGGGTTGACCAGAACTTAGAATTGCTGCCTTGATCTGTTAGTCAATAACCTTGAGGCACAGACATAAATCAGAACAACTCAGGCGAACCAGTTTAACTTGTGATATTTAAAAATCATTCTGCAGAAGTAGAGAAAAATCAAATGATTAAGCCTCTACCGCAAGTTGTAACGCATCATGGCTTATCTGTGTTTTCCCTTGTTGAAAATGCCCTGTCTAGGTTGGACAGTCTTCTCTTGGTTGGAAAGCTCATCAGAGCCAGTTAGATCAATCGGCTATTAGGAAGAGCTCAAACGGTCAACACTTTGGGGGCTGAGTCATGATTACCCGGGGACTGTCTCCCAGCAGGCAGCTCGAGAGATTATGTGTGTGGATAAATGCTACATGGGAAATGGTTTCTCTCCTAGTCTCATGTGCTAGTGCAGGTATAGACAGGGAGGTGAGCTTACACTGTGCCATCCCCAGCAGCTAGCACAGCAGGCTCTCAATGAACTTGCTGAGGGAGGGAATGAATAAGCCACTGATTTCACCATACCACACAACAGTTAGGTAAGGAACAACACAGGTAAGGAGACAGAACAGATTTAAAGGAAGATGATCTCCTTTGACCCAGAAAGATGAACCAAAAAAGGTTATTTATGGAATAAAAACTGGTTCTGGCTACTGGTTTAGAGATTCAGGTGGGCTTTTCTCCAAATTAATTCCTCAGACTTTATTGGTGGTCCCTTGGTGTCTTTTTTTTTTTTTTAATTGTGTTGGTTTTATTTTATTTTCTCATTTTTTATTTATTTTCAGTGTAACAGTATTCATTGATCATGCACCACACCCAGTGCTCCATGTAATATTTGCCCTCCATAATACCCACCACCAGGCTCACCCAACCTCCCACCCCCCGCCCTTCAAAACCCTCAGATTGTTTTTCAGAGTCCAGAGTCTCCCATGGTTCATCTTCCCCTCCAATTTCCCTCAACCCCCTTCTCCTCTCCATCTCCCCATGTCCTCTGTGTTATTTCTTATGCTCCACAAATAAGTGAAACCATATGATAATTGACTCTTTCTGCTTGACTTATTTCACTCAGCATACTCTCTTCCAGTCC
>NC_081557.1:19423349-19482354 GCF_022355385.1 Mustela nigripes
CCCCGCCCTTCAAAACCCTCAGATTGTTTTTCAGAGTCCAGAGTCTCCCATGGTTCATCTTCCCCTCCAATTTCCCTCAACCCCCTTCTCCTCTCCATCTCCCCATGTCCTCTGTGTTATTTCTTATGCTCCACAAATAAGTGAAACCATATGATAATTGACTCTTTCTGCTTGACTTATTTCACTCAGCATAATCTCCCCCAGTCCCGTCCATGTTGATACAAAAGTTGGGTATTCATCCTTTCTGATGAAGGCATAATACTCCATAGTGTATATGGACCACATATTCTTTATCCATTCGTCCATTGAAGGGCATTTTCCAGTAGTGCAATTGCAGGGTCATCCGAGAAGGGGGATTCATACAGCACCAACATCATGGGGTTGCTGTAGGATCAAATGAGGGAACTTAGGTGAAGCGCTGAGAATGTCTTGGCTTCATAAGAAATACTAAATAAACATTATTATGTAAGCCTTCTGTCCTAACACCCTTGTCTCTAAAATAGTGAAAGGGATAGTTTCTACCTCAAGGTTTTTGGGTACAGATAAAGTAATGATAATGAAAGATAATATTTGAGTGCCTCCTATAGACTAAACATTATTCAAGGCACTTTGCATTTATTACTAATCCATTATATAAACCCAAAGGGTCAGACAGTGTTATTATTCCCATATGCAGATGAGAAAATTGAGGTTCAGATGGGATAAGCTCACGGTCACACAGCTAGGAAACAATGGAGTCAATATTGGAACCCAACCTATTAATTCAAGAGCATTAACCATAGGGCTATTTGCTTCTTGCAAATATAGAAAAAGCAGTTAGCACAGTGTCTGGGATATATTACATGTTGATTTTTTATCAATCAATATATGTTGCTCAATAAATGTCAATGATACAGCCATTTTTGGTATTTATTTAGTTGAATGATTTGCTTATTTACATTTTTAATTGTGACTATGACATCATTAGGAGATACTATATCTATTGTCTCTTTAGTTTTACTACATCCATTGCCCTTTAAGCTTTGGTAGAAAAGCACTAGCTTTGCAAAGAAACTCTCACTCTTGATAATCACAGTGGAATCACATCCCACATGATTTAACCCAGAGGCATTCAAATACGTTTGCTTGGCAAAAATGTAGAAATCTCAAACAACACTGTAAAAGCAAAATTTCCATTTTCAATGTCTATTAGATATTATAAATTGCTGAATGCATGATACATTTATATATAGATATTATTTTCTGTATAAAACCAAGTACACAGTGCTTTGTGGTATTTTCAAGGGAAATTTTGAATAACTGGAATTTTTATCATACATGCTACCCTCCCAACCTGACTTGTGTGCAAGGTGAGGGTCCCTTTGATCCATACACGTACTGAATTGTCACAAGTGGAAGTGGATAGGAGAGCAGGGAGAGTCAGTGGCAGCTTCTCCTCCTTTTAATAACAGCAAGTAGTCAATGACTATTTAGTTCCAACTGTGTGTCAGGAGCCACAGTCAGCCCTGAGCATAGATCATCTCATCTGATGTCCACAGTGATCCTAGAGGATCTGCACCTAGAGGCAGGTGCAATGGAGATCATTCTTGTGCAGGTGAAGAGTAAGGCAGAGAGGCAAAGATAGGCACCCTACTGAAAGCCTGTTACATAGCAGCAAGTGCATACTTTCTCTCTGATTTTCTTTAGAACCTTGTAAGGTAGGTTTTATCATTCTTTCACAGTCAAGGAACTAGAGGCTCACGGGATTGGGTAACTTGGCCAAGGTCATGTCGCTGGCAAGTGACTGAGGCAGGATTGAGCCCAAAGTCTTTGCTCATTGCACCGCACAGCCCTCTCATCAGGGAGGAACCAGCTCCCTGCCAGAAGGTGCATTCTCATCTGCTTTCAGTTATTTTGTGAGCATAAAGAGGCGTTGGCTTTACTGGCCATCACAATGATCATGTGATCTCCTTCTGTTTGTGCCCTCACCTCTCTTTAAGTTGGTGAGGATTTCATGAAGATCACTGTCAAGTTTACATACCGCTTTGACCTCCTTGAAAACAAGACACAAAAGAAACTCCTGGCTGACCATGACTTTGGCCCTGGTACAAGACATTATTTTGCCTAAATTCCTGGAAGTTCCAACATGGTAAAAAGGTGGCTTTTTCCCCTCTGTTTTTCTTGGTCAGCTAGTTTTCTACCCAGAAAAGCGTGAGGAGGAGAAATGAGACAGTCCCTTCCTCTCAGCAGAATGCTCTACCGCCTGGTTGCAAAAGCCAGACCTTGAGAGTCTTCCTTCTGCTTTAACCTTTTGTCCAGTCAATCCACAAAGGTCCTCCATCTCTAAACCATCCGCACCCTTCCACTTGGTGTTCTGGCATTTCTGACATTATCCCGAGTTGCCTGGGGAGGGGGTGCCCAATCTCTCCCAGTTAGTCTGGGACTTTCTAGGGTTTAGTACGGCAAGGCCAACCCCCAGGGAACCCTCAGGTGCAGGTGAACTGGGCCTGATGACTTCTCCACTGGCCTGGCCATCCGTAGTAGCCTCCTAACGGACCCACGGTCCCCAGGTTTGCTTGCCTTGGATTTTTTCTCC
Source organism: Mustela nigripes (assembly GCF_022355385.1). NCBI lineage: Eukaryota > Metazoa > Chordata > Mammalia > Carnivora > Mustelidae > Mustela > Mustela nigripes. The sequence goes on from NC_081557.1 coordinate 19,425,925, forward strand.
ACCCAGCAGACCCCAGCAGCCCTCTGACATCATAGATGGTGGTGTCATGCCCCCCCCCCCCACTTCAAATACCACCTTGTGAAGAAAAGTCAAACACCTTATCTCAGCCTACAAGTTACTGCCTGATTCAGCCTTTACTATTTCTCTCACCCCAAAGCAGTTCCTGCTCCTCCTCCTCCACCAGGCTGCCGGAGGTCAGCTCCTCAACTCTGCCAGGCTCTTCTCTTCATTGCCCTTGCTGTTTCCTTGGCCTGGAATGCTCCTTCTCCAGCTCTTTGTATGTTCACAATGTATATCGTGTACATGTGTGATAATCTGATGACTATCTTCCTCCCAGCATTACGGCTCCTGGGCTCCCTAGTTTATCACTGTCTAGCACTGGGGCTGACACCTAATCAAGTCACGTGAAATATTCACAGAATGAATCCACGAATGGGCGAAGAACAGTTGGATGAATAACAGGGTAGCTTGTGGGATGTGCTACCGAGATTCCATGATCTGAAAAGTCAGGGTTCCCAAGACACAATGAGCAAGGTTCCTAGAGGGTAGACAGGAGACAGAGGCCAAGGCACAAACAGCTTCGCAGGCTGTGTCAAAAGCTGTTCCAACGCCCCTGGGGGAACTCCTGGGGGATTAAGAGGCTCGGACTGACATAATCCCATATATATTTTGAAAAACTGAAGGTTGGACAGGAGGAGAGAGTTTCGCTCAGCAAGAAGTCCCTTTAACCTTGGGCAGCTGCAGGAATTAGGATGTGTGTTGGTGGTGAGGCTTGTGGAGTCAGCTGAGTATTATTGTTCTCTTGATTAATTTGCTGGAAACAATCAGCCAATTATGATTCAAAGGCTTCTGTAGCTCTGGCCCATAACTAATTGCATTTTAAAAATGTGTTTAATCACAAACCAGTGATTATGTAAGGGGCCTTATTGATGACAAAGATTGGCTTCCTATGGGAGCAAAGCAAGGGTGCCATTCGTCCAAGGTTGGATTTTATAGCATACAGCATTAAGCTCACACTCCGGAGCAATGGCTCGTGCCTGCTCTTGAGTACCTTGTAGCCAGAGTTCCATACACTGAAAGCGGGATAGAAAAGCAGGTGCAGGGAGTAAGCAAGTGTTTCTCGGTCCCCTTGGGAGCTCTTTAAAGTCAGGCATTGTGTTTTGCTCTCACTTTTGACTCTCTCAATAGTATCCAGCATAATGTCTTTAATGTAGTAAATGCCTAATAAATGCTCTTTGAATTGAATTCAGGATCATTTTCACCTTTAGAATTCTGTGATGGCATGAGTTCTTGCCCAAGTAGTCTGCTATCCAGATAAGGCTCCCAGCATCGTGCTTCCTAGGCATCCAGAAGTTAGCAAATTCCAGAAGCACCAGCTGGCCATGACCTCCATCTTAGCTCAGAGGTCTTCTTCAAGAATAACAGAAGTTTAATCTTTTTTTTCTCTCTCAACTGGGCTGGGCCAAGAGCCCCTACTTGAGGCTTTGCTAGCATGATTTTCATACCTTTATCATTACATTAGCCATGTTATATTGAATTTCTATTTATTCACATGTCTCTCTCACAGGGCTGTAGCCTCAGTGGGGTATAGGGCTTGGCACGCTATAAGCATCCAATGTGGACACTTTGGGGACTTCTGACTGGTCTGCTGCTTGTGGTTGGCTTAGTGATGTACAGGTCCAGGGGACAATTCATTGCGGCAACTGAAGTGTCCCTTGATCTCAGGCAGGATGCCATTTTTCTTTCCTTCCATCCTTCTGCCTTTATCTCCATGAGCTCATCACACCAGCATTTAAGAATCATTATATTCTCAACCTGAACCTATCACCCCCTCTGAAACTGGTTTCTCATTTTGTTAAAGGCTCTGCCACCAAAAACTTAAAACACTTTCAATACTTGCCTTTAAAAAACTGCCCCTTGCCTCTAAATAGTTGACCAGAAGCTTCAAGTTCACCTTCAAGGTCTCCTTCAAGGGTCCTGGCTTTTCTCCTCCCATTGCCCTGATCCAGGCTCATTATTTATTTTTTAACACTTTATTACAAGAAAATCACAAACATGTATAAAATAAACAGAATAGTACAATGAACTTCCTGTACCTATCACTCAGTTTCTACAATTATTGGTATTATGCCATTCTCCATCCCCTGTTTAATTATCATTACTGTATTTTTACAGCTATTTTCTAAGAAAGGTAAAATTTATGCAAAATTTATACGGTACGCATCTTTGCTGTACAATTTGAAAAATGGAGCTATTCATTTAACTCATGCTTCTACCATGATCTTGAACACTTTTATCTCCCAATTTCTTTGTGTCCCTGACCAACCTCTCTCTTCCCCCAAAGCGACTAACTCACTGTTCTGATTTTTGATCTTAGATTAGTTTAGCTGTTCTAGAAGATCATATAAATGGAATCATACAGTCTGTACTCAATTATGTCTGGCTACTTTCACTCAGGAAAATGTCTGTGAGATTCTTCCATGTTGTGTCATTCATCAGTAGTTCATTTTTTAATATTGCCAAGTAGTATTTCATTGTATGAATAAACCATAATTTGTTTCTCTAGTCCCCTGTGCATGTAACAAAACTACTAGGAACATTTGTGCACGGCCTTTTTATGGGTCTGTGTTTTCACTTCTATATGGTACGTCCTAAGTATAAAATTCCTGGGTCACACCACCTTAGTTTTTTGTCTAGATGGCTACAGTATTCTCCTAGCTGTTGTGACTGCCACCTGGTGTCAACCCCCAAATCCTGTCACCAGGCCAAGCTCCCTTTCCCAAAGCAGAGCTCCATCCATGTCAAAAATCCACTTAGGAAGCTCCAGTGCTCCTTCCCATTTTCTCCTGAGTAAAGTCAAGCCTTCCTGGTCTGATCTTCAAGAACCACCCCCTCAAAACACACACACCTCCCTCTCAACTCTCTTTCCCCACATTTACTTCCTGTGTCTTCCTTGATGGTTTCCTGGAGCTGATGACTTAGTCTCTTTGATCTTAAGCTCCTGTAGGACTGTTGCCCTGAGAATCCCATCACACTGGATTCTGCAGTCCCTGGCAGTGTGTGGCTCACAGTGGAACTGAAAAATTTTGCTGACTGGAGGTCCGATGCCACATCGTGTACAGCTCATACTTTTAACTGCAAGCTCAGGAATGCACCTATGATGTAACTGTGCCTCTCACTCTAGCCTTCTAGAAGGTAGGAAATGAAAACAGGTGACATTTCTCTGCATGCTAAGATTCTGGGACTCTGGTGAGAATATTAGCAAATCCACTGGATCCAGACACTCCACGTGGCTCATTCATTGAGTTAGCAATAATAGGGCGCTGAAGGTATAATGGAAAGGACACAGGAATAACAATAAACTGTCCCAAGTTTTCATTTTACATGTACCATCCACCACGCATCCTTGGGTAGATTGATCACCTGAGCCTCCATTGCTCCTTTCGGGACACAGGCATGGAGAGAAGTGACCTTGGTGATCACTAAAGTCAAATGCAAGTTCACTCGGTGAGATGAAATGTTACGAGTGAACTGGATCTTTTGGCTTTTTTGTAGCTGGAAGGCCCTTTAGCATTTCGTGTGCTCCCCGTCCCTTCAGTGATCCTTAAGTAGAGCCCAACCTTACTCCTTGCCCCAAACTGTACATGCCAGCAGCCAGACTACAGTTGGAACATCAAATTCCTGCTTGCAGGACCTCACCCACTGGTGGGAAAAGATGGTAACCAGCAACACTTTTGCCTGAAGCCGAGATATTTGCTTGAGAGCACACCATTGCTATATGGCACTCCAAAGATTGTAAATTATTCACTTACCAAACAACAGTGAGAATTGCCAAGAGACATTACGCATTTTTCTACAGAGGAAATAAAATCTCTATCCCCACGTCAGAGACACTAGACACCTTCTAGCTCTATGACTTAGTTTTTCTTTGCCTCTATTTGCTCATCTCTATAACAGATGAAAGGAAGGAAACATTCTTCCTCTACCCCTCAAGGTCTTCCAGCTGGACTAAAAATTAAGGTTGCATGAGACAAGTTAACAGGAGAAAAACCCAGAGGTTTATTAGGTGCAGGCAGAAGTCCCATAATAAAAGTCAGACCTAAAGAAATGATCAAGACAGGCAGTTTTGATACATTTTAGACTAAGAGAATAAATTTGTGAGGAATGGATAATGAAAATAGATGCTTGGGAGCTTTCATTAGTAAGGAATTCTAAGCAAAATTGGGTAATAGGGTAAAATTGGGTAATTGGTAAAATAGCGTAGCACATCAGAAAAAAAGTAACAAGGTTTGTTTTTACAGCTTCCTTTAAAATCCCTAAGTCTAGTAATAAAAGTATCCTTTTGCTTCTTAGTATAGAAAGAGTGTTTTTCACATGGGCCATTCATTTCCTGCCCTTGGATCTGCGTGTACTTGCACCGGCTGTTTATAAAGTAGATTTCATTTAAAATAATCCATACGCCAACATGGCCTTTGGGGGAAGCTTGCCCTTGGGCATTACATGGGAATAATAAAGTAATAATGACATCATAATGCCATTAGCCACGTCCTAGGGGACATAGGCAGCCCTGAGAAATGTGGACCCCACGCTATGTTCTGCAAGTTTTTAAGGTGCTCACCATGTTCACCAAATGATTTCATTTCCTCACTCGTAAAAACACATTCCAAATGGAAACAGCGTCTCTAAGCGCAAGCAGCCTTTGTTCTCTGTTTTCTTGGAAATGGAAGTTTTAAACTCGAAAGCTCATTTCTGAGTCTCCCATCCCTGACATTCCATCCATGGTTGTCCTCCATGGGTGACGGCAGAAGTGGGCAATGGAGTTCCTGTACCCTCTTGGGAAGACAAAAGAGAATTGGCAAACCCTCCAGAGGGCAGGAGCTCGTGAACACGTCCTTCACCATAAGTGAAGGAAGGAACGAAGAGGAGGACAGAGTGGCCAAACAAAAGCCATAATTGTCTGAGACATGGACCCTTTTCAGAAGTCTTCAAAGCCACCCTTTCACCAAGCCTGGCAGGGGTACAGTATAGAGCCTGGGCGCCCGCCAAGCCAGGCCTGAATTAATTCTTGCCGAACTGTTTGTTGTCTTTATTTGCCAAGACGTAACTAATTGAACTTTTGTTGGTCTGGCTGCCCCTTGGGAGAACCGGAGCTATTGTTATCTGCTGCGGGAGTCCTTCCGTGGAACGTGCCAGACACTTGACCCAAGCTGTGGCCGATTTCCTTGCCCTGTTCAGGTTGCTCTTTCACTCTCAGGCATGTTGTTGTTGTTTTGTTTCATTTTGTTTTATGGGTTCCAACCCAGCGTAAGTGTTTGGAATGACCTGGAATGAAGTTCACTGACCCAAGAGGAGGATTCCTGTTGGGAGGTCAGAAATGTCCTTCCTTGATTTTCCCACCGTGCCTCAGTGAGAAGCACCTGGTCTCAGCTTCTCCCACACAGGGCGTGGAGGCTCTGAACCAGGGGTTCTCGAAGTGTGGTCTGAGGGACAGCATCAGTTTTCCCTGGGAATTTGTTAGAAATGCAAATTCTTGAGACCTGCTCTAAGCCTTTCCAGGTGGTCCTGGTGTACAATGAGGTCTGAAACCAATGCTCTAGGCTGGGGGCTCTCGCCCTTGGCACTGTTGACAATTTAAGCCAGACGGTTCTTTGTAGCGGGGGCCACCCTGGGCTCTGTAGGATGGTTAGCAGCACCCCCGGCCTTCACCCACTGGATTCCAGTAACCCCCCACCCTCATCCAATGTGACAACCAAAAGTGACTCCAGTCCTTGCCGACTGTCCCATGTGGGAAGGAGGTAGAATCGTCTCCGGCAGAGATAAAGGACAAAATGCCTTGGGTTCCTCCAAGCTCTCGCATTCTCTGTACCATATTGACAAACAACCTCCAGCCTCTTTGGGTGTCTTCTTAGCACATACGACTGAGGAGCACAGAAGGACGGAGCCACTTTCCAGCAGATCTGGTTTTTCAATCTTGAGAAATCTTCCCTTTGAATCAGCCGCCATGCTAGAGCACATGACTTTGACTTCAAGGGCTAGTTCTCTTGCTCATCTGGGTTTGTAGTCAAGCAAAACACAACCACAAAACCCTTTGGTTGGAGCTCTCCTCCTTCTTTTGTTTGTTTGCTACCCCCAGAAGAGAGCGGGACCAAATTCGGAGATTCTGGGGTATCCCTAATGTCCAGACTGAAATGAAAGGTTCATCTGCTTATCTTCTCCCTCACCTCCAAAGTCAAAAGATTCCCTCGTGCATTTCTGGACGTTGCCAGATGCCCTTTCTGTAGAATTGCCATCATGGTCGGGTTCTTGGTGTTGTTGCATTTGTGATTTGAATTTGAAGGGAACCCAAACCAGGAAATTTGCTATTCGGCTCTATTCCCACCATTGTCATTTCAGGCTTTTGACAATATCTCCACTTGAGGAAGCTGGGTTTGGCAAAAATCAGTTTGGACTAACTCAGCCAAACCTGAAGTCAGTTGCTCAAACTAACTCCAGCTAAAGGTCACAGTTAATTTGCTCATTTGGTTGGAATCCATTGAGCTGCTACTATATGCCAGCACTCTGCTGGGTCCTCAGGAGGTGGAGAGGGAAACCTAGGGTCGCTGCCTGGGGCCTGTTCAATGTCAGACAAAGCAGAAGCCATTTCAAACAGAATGTAGTGTCCTTTGCATGGATGAGGAAAGCACAGAGTCCCTGGGAGTGTGCTTCTCTGTGGAATTCCTCAGTGTCTGGTACATACTAGGGGCTTACTAAATATTTGTTGAGTGACTCTTAGAGGTGAACCATTCTACACACCCTCAAAGGTTAAAAAAATTCCAGCCAAACATAGTGCTACTTGGGGTGTCTTGGAAACTAGTAAACTTGAGTCATACAGAGGAGTGGGAAGGGCATCTCAGCTAGAGAAGGTAACGTACAAGGACGGTGGATGAAGAAATATCCATCATAGCCTTGGAGAGACTTTAAGAAGGTGTGAATGAATTGTCTGAAGAAGAGATTATTCTGGTTATATATTGTTATTTAACAAATTACCCCCAAATGTAGTGGTTTAAACCAATCACTTTGTTTCTATTGTAATTTTGTAGCAAGGAATGTGGAAGGACTTGGCTGGATGGTTCACCTCTCATTCACTGGCATTGAGTAGGGGCAAGAGGGGCTGATGAGCCACTTCCAAGATGGGGTCTTCATTGACATCTCTGGTGTCATCTGTTCTTGGCTTCTCTTTCTCATTATCCAGGGCACACCATGTGATCTGGTCTTCTCATGACATGGCAGACTCAGGGCGGCTGGGCGTCCTACGTGGCAGCCAGCTTCTTCCAGAGAAAATATTTCAAGAGGGAGGGCTCTAACCCAAGATGGAGTTTTCTGAGCCAAGTGGAAGCTGTAAAATTCTTAAGACCTAACTTTGGAAATTCTAGAGTCTACTTTGCTATATTCTAATGATCAAACAAGTCATTACAGCCATCCCAGATCCAAGAGGAAGAGAGACATAGCCCCTTCCCTTAATGGGGGAATGGGTTACATACAGAAGGAGAGGAGAAATTTGATAAAAGGGAGCCATCTTGGAGAAAAGCTTCCTCAGAGCATACCAGGAGTCGAAGTTGGGGCTACAAAATTGAGCCTGGAGGACATGGAGCAGCCGGCTGAATTGTGAGCAATCTGCCTTGAATTGTGTGAGAAGGCACAGAAAGATCTAAGCATGGAGTTGAGGTAGTGGTATGACAAGATTTGTTTTAGAATTCTCCACCTCTGAGAGCTACGGAAAATGGGGTGTCATGGGACATGACCAGGCACGGGGAGGGACAATGTGAGATGTCAGCAGCCTCGAAGAACAAAAGTGATTTGGGGGTGGGGGGCTGACGCCCACGTGATGCTCAGGGCTGTCAGATAGCGAGACTGTGCGGAGTACTCAAGTCATCTGAGGGCTTCTGACACCTCTCTCCACACAACCCCAAATAGCTCCCTTCAAAAGGAGAGAAGAAAGGTATCATTTTTCATTCCAGGAACTGAATGTGGGTAAATGGCAGCTGGCAACTGAGCTTGCCTTCAGAGGCTTAATGGTCACACTTTTTCAGGTTTGTTAGAAGCTGCCACTGAGGAAAACAAACAGGACTGGTGTGAAGACCATTAGAACAGGCCCTCAGAACAAAGGCTCCATTTGGCAGCTGGTGCTCAGAGCTGAGTGAAATAAACAAAAGAGTTCGTTGAGCAAACATAAAAGGAGCCTAATTGATGCAATTAAGGTGAAATTAAATAAAGGAAGGTTTTAGCCCGAAGTTCATGGAATATTTTTCACAAGGTTGTCACTGGAATAGTCATTTGGGGCTTTTAAACAAAGGGAAGCACAGGATGTGGTAAATTGGCCCATTTGACCCTTGGGAGGGGACCAAGTCAAGTGTGGTGATGTGGCTCCCGTGAGCTGTCCATTCTTGGGGTGGGGTGGGTAGTAGGGTGAGGTTGGTAGGCAGAAGAGGGATGGGACAGACACAGCTGCTACGGGAACAATCCAATGAGACCCAAATCTCCTGGTGATCACATTACTCTGGTGTGTTTCCGTCATAACACCACTATCTGAGATTTTCTTGTTAATTGCACGCTTCTTTACTATCTGTGCTCCTCAGTCAAGCACACACAAACACACGCACATGCATGCCCCACTCTGTGGAATTCTGGGTCTTCCTGGAACATAGCTTTGGAGGTGCCTATCTGCCTGGGTTAAGACCCCAGATTCTGAAACCGCAAAGCAAACATTTGTTCCAAACCACTGACCTGACACCTCCAAACTGTCCCATGGGAAACTTATGCCTAAAATCATCTCAAGTATATTTATTTAACAAACAATTAACATAGTACTTACTATAGGCCAGTTATAATTCCAAACTTTTTACAAATATTAACCTCATCCTCATACCGATCCTATGAGGTGGGGATATTCTTATCTTCACTTTATAGAAGAGGAACAATGGCAAAGAAGTCAAAGAGGTTTTCAGAGCCAGGAAATGGGGAGCCGGGATTTGAACCCAGGCCTGTGGACTCTAGTGTCACACTCTTTAACCCTACGCTAGAGCCCTCTGCATTACAGTCAAGGGAGTAGTGACGGGAGCTGTGTAATGAAGGCCACTGGCTGTGGCTAGTGGGCTCTGAGTCCTTGGTCTGTTTTCTCCATAACTAGACTCTCACCAGCACCGGCTGCTAAGTGCAAAGCTCATCCTCTGGTCCCAGTGGTGGATCAGAGGTGAGACATCCAGAAATTCCAAAAGCACACACTGATCAACTGATATATTGACAATGATCAGAAAGGGGGCCTTTCAGAGCAGAGGATGAATCCATAGTGAGAAAGTTCAACCCTTTACATGTTCATGTATAAAATGTAAAAAATCTGACCCGAGGAAAATTAAGGGCTTATTAAAAAAAAAAAAAAAAAAGGAACACTATATGGGTAACAGGACAAAACACAAACGTATGGGGTTAAAAAAAATGGTTTTTAGAAATAATTCCAGTTTAACTACTTTACTTCACAAATGAGGAAAGTGAGGGAGTCAAGAGTTGTTAAATTTTAATGTTCATGAAAAATGCCCAAGGAACTTTGTTTAAAAAGCAGATACCGAATATTACCCCTTACCCCCTACCAGACATCACAGATCAGTAAATGTATGACTCATGAATTCCAGTGTGGTCCAGGAATCTGATATTCCCAGATTTTAAGAAAGGAGTTGGTCTTTAGGTGACTCTGATGCGGGAGATCCAGGAATCACACTTAGAAATACACCAGCCTGGAGAAGAGAGACCTTGTCAAGCCTCGTATCTAGGTGCCTCCAAGCCGGCACTAGCAACTGTTGGATTATAGGCTATATTTTTTTTCATTAAAGATTTTATTCATTTATTTGTCAGAGAGAGAGAGAGGGAGAGACAGTGCACAAGCAGGGGAAGCGGCAGGCAGCGGGAGAAGCGGGCTCCCCACTGAGCAGGGAGCCCGATGCAGGACTCAATCTCAGGACTCTGGGATCATAACCTGAGCCAAAGGCAGACACTTAACTGACTGAGCCACCCAGGCATCCCTAGGCTATCTTTTAAACATCGTTTGCAGACCCAGAGCCACTTCTAAGAACATTATCTATAGCATGTATAACTTAGTTATCATACCATTACTTAATTCTTTTTCCTATGTTTCTGATTTAGAAGAAAGCTCAGCACACATGCTATTGTACTTCAAGGAAGCTTCTGTACTTTTTTTTTTTTTAACCATGTTATGATTAGCACTGAAAGGGTGAGATAGAAAGCATGAGCACATGGGTCAAACCCTTGTTCTCTGACCTATCTGTCCTTCCACAGAATTAATCTGAAAGGGAAGACATCTATTTCCAGAAATGGGGAAAAGGGAAAATGAGAGCCCAAACTCAAGTATTAGAATTTGTTCCATCTAGAACATTTTTGGAATCATTTTTAATTTTTTTACAACTTTATTGACATTTAATTTACATCCCATAAAATTCATTTGTCCTAAGTGGACATCCCTGTGAGTTTTAGTAAATTTATAAAACAATGCACCACAATCCAGTTCAAAATATTTTGTTCACCCAAAACTCCTCTTGTACTCATTTGCATTCAATCCTGCTTCTACCTCCCAAGGTAGGCAACCACTGATCTTTCTGTCTCCCTAACTTTGACTTTTCTAGAAATGTTCTGTCCGTGAATATAATAAGTAGTCTTTGTATCTGGCTTTTTCACTTAGCATCATATTTTTGAGGGATGTCAATGTTGTTGCACAAATCCCATCTTTTTATTACTGAGGATTATCCCACCATTTGGATACTCCACATGTTGTCGATCCGTTCACTAGTGGATGCGCATCGAAATATCTCCAGTATTTTGCCATCATGAAATATGCTGCTTGATCTTACTTATATGTGAAACCTTAAGATGTTGAATACTGTACATAGAAAGAGGGGGTAGAAAGTTACTGGGGTGGGGAGGTGGAGGGATTTGGGAAAATGCTGGTCAAAGCGTGCAAAGTTGCAATGATGTAATGTAGAACAAATAAGTCTCCAGATCTAATGTAGAGCATGAAGACTATAGTTAAGAAAACTGTATTGAGTGCTGGAAATTTGATAAGAAAGTAGATTTCAAGTGCTCTCTTCATACACTAAAAGATTACATGAGGAGAGGATAAGCTAATTAGCTTGGCTGCAGTGAACATTTCACTATGTTATACAGATATCAATTCATCATGTTGTAAACCTTCAATACATATAGCTTTTATTAAGAAAAGAAAGGAAAAAAAGAAAAGGAAAGAAAGAAAAAGAAAAGAAAAAAGAAAAATGCAGCTAGAATGATCTGTGTACAAGTCCTTATGTGGACATTTTTTTCATTTCTCTTGGGTCAATTTCTAGGACTGGTATTGCAGGGTCATATGGTAAGTTTAGGTTTATGTTTAATTTTTTTAAGTAAGCTGCTAAACCTTTTTCCAAGGTGACTGAACCATTTTGCATTGTCACCGGTGATGTATGAGAGTTTCAGTTGTTCCGTTGTCTCATCAGCGCTTGGTATTATCAGTCTTTTTAAACTTTTGTCATTCCAGTTGGTATGGAGTGCTATCTCTGCAGTGTCATTTTTCACTGTTGGAATAACAATGTTCTGCATCTTTTCTTGCACTTATTGCAGCCCGTGTGTCTTCTGTGTGAAGTGCCTGTTTCAAATCCGTTGGCCATGTTTAAATTAGGTTGTTTGTCTTCATATTGAATGTAAAAGTTCTTTATATATTCTAGATACAGCACCATTATAATATACATTATTTGTACAATTTTCTCCCACTCTGTGGCCCACCTTTTCATTTTCTTAATGGTGTTTTCTTTAAAATAAATAAATAAATAATTTATTTATTTATTTGACAGAGATCACAAGTAGGCAAAGAGGCAGGCAGAGAGAGAGAGAGGGGGAAGTAGGCTCCCCGCCAAAGCAGAGATCCCGATGCAGGGCTCGATCCCAAGACCCTGAAACCATGACCTGAGCAGAAGGCAGAGGCTTAACCCACTGAGCCACCCAGGTGCCCCTTAATGGTGCTTTCTGAAATGCAAAAGTTTTTTATTTTGATGGAATCCAGTTTGTAAATGCTCTTTTCTTTTACAGATTGCGTTTTGATGTCATCTCTAAGAACTATTTCCATAATCCAGGGTCACAGAGATATTTTCCTATGTTTTCATCTAGAAATTTTATACTTTTAGCTCTTAAGTTTAGGTCTGTGATCCATTTTTTATTAATATTTTATGTGTAAAGTGAGGCAGGGTCTAAGTACATTTGTTGCATATGGATATCCAATTATTCCAACTTCATTTTTTGGGGAAAGACTATCATCCCCCCTTCCATTGAATTACCTCAGTATAAGTGGGTTTATTTCTGGACTCTGTATCCTGTTGCTTGGTCTTCATGCCAATACTGCACCATCTTGATTGCTGGAGGTTTTATAATAAGTCTTAAATTCGAGTAGTGTACCTTTGTCTTTTTTCAAAATTCTTTTGGCTATTCTGTGTTCTTTGAATTTTTATATTAATTTTGGAAATAAATTTCCCAATTTACACAAATAAAACCTGCTGGGATTCTGTAGGATTTTATGCTGAATCTATAAATCAATTTCAGTAAAATTATTATTTTTTTAAAGATTTTATTTTATTTTTTTTGACAGAGATCACAAGTAGGCAGAGAGGCAGGCACAGCGAGAGGGGGAAGCAGGCCTCCCGCTGAGCAGCCCCCCACCCCCATGAGGGGCTTTATCCCAAGACCCTAAGATCATGACCCGAGCGGAAGCCAGAGGCTTCAACCCACTGAGCCACCCAGGTGCCCCAGGAAAATTATTATTTTAATACCAACTCCTTCCAATATTGCTATGAAAAGGGTATGGATTTCTATTTATTTAGATCTCCAACTTCCCTCAGCATATTTGGTTGGTTTGAGTTCTCTCTCACTGCTTATGTTAAATTATTCCTAAGTATTTTTATGCTATTGTGAATTACATTATTTTCTTAATCTTATTAAGATTTTTGGATTGTTGTGTGCCTGGGTGGCTCAGTGGGTTAAGTGACTATCTTCAGCTCAGGTCATGATTCTAGAGCCCTAGGATAGGGTCCTGCGTTGGGCTCCCTGCTCAGCGGGAAGTCCTGGTTCTCCCTCTGACCCTCTCCCCTCTCATGCTCTCTCTTTCTCTCATTCTCTCTCTCAAATAAATAAATAAAATCTTTTAAAAAATATTTAAAAAAGGACTTTTGGATTGTTAGGTATTTCTTCTTGAGCAGTTTTGATCATTTGTGTCATTCTAGGATTTTTTGTTATTCTATATTGTTCAGTTTATTGGCATAAAGTTCTTCAAAATATTCCTTATAATATTTCAATGTTTAATTTCTGTAGATTCTATAGTGATTATAGTATAGTGACCTTATTCCAATTTTAATAATTTGTGTCTTCCCTTTTTTCTTGGTAAATCTTAAGATTTATTAATTTTGTTGATCTTTACAAAGAATCTACTTTCAGCATGACTTTTTTCCTGTTGTTTTTGATTTCATTAATTTTCACTCCAATCTTTATTTTTGTCTTTCTTCTATTGACATGGATTTTATTTATTCATCTTCCTTTGTTCCTTCCTTCTTCCTTAAAGCTTAGATTATTGATTTTAAGTCTTTCATTAGAATATAGGCATTTAATGCTATGAAATTTCCTCTCAGCACTGCTTTAACTGCGTACCATAAACCTTGATATGTTGCATTTTTCTTTCAGGTAAAAGGTATTTTCTGATTTTCTTTGTAATTTCTTATAGCCTGAGACATTTACAAGTGTGTTAATTTCAAAATAGTTGCAAATTTCCAATTTTTTTCTGTTGTTGATTTTTTTTAAGGAAGAAACAATTTTTATTTATTTTAGAATACATAAAGGTACACAGCTCTTTAATAAAGGCTTTTAACGTTGTTAGATTTTAGTAATTGAGATTTTAAGTGTTTGGGCACCTGCTTATTTGAGTCAATTAGGCAGTCAATTCATGAACTATGCTATAGAGTATGCAGGAATACATTTTATCAGTGAATGATTTGTCATACATTTATGCAACTGTAAATGTTATTTTGATATCTTTAAGAATTTTAATTTCTGCATTCTGCAATATACTAACTCTATAGACCCAGAAGGCAAAGTCAGTATCTTGGGTTTAGACATTCTAAACTTGCTCGATTCTCACATAGCCTAAGATTTTTATTACCTCTGCTTTTGTTTTTGATTTCAGACTTGTCTTGAGAAATTACAAAATTAGTGTGCCAAAATAAAAGTGTCACTACTTTTTCTAAAAATATATAAAAATATTTGACCATTTCATGTGATTAATAAAATGCACTGGAGATCAGATGTTAGAATATTCTTTCTAGAAATGAAATAAATTATCTAAGCATTCTAAAAGAAATTACATTTTTCTCATGATCTCAGGGTGCCGGGATCAAGCCCTGCATTGGGCTCCCTTGTTTCTCCCTCTCCCACTCCCCCTGCTTGTGCTCCTCTCTCACTGTATCTCTGTCAAATACATAAACTAAATCTTAAAAATAAATTTAAAAATTTTAAAAAATAAATTAAAAATTTCTTTCAATAATATGGACTTTAAACACTGTTGCTTCACTCTTTACCCAGTAAAGTTTAATCAGCCTTTTTTTTTTTTGTCTATACATGTATGTGCAGTTGTATTGTATGTGTTTATGCATCTTTTTTTTTTAAGTTTTTTTTCTTTTCAGCGTAACAGTATTCATTGTTTTTGTACCATGAGAGACTATGGACTCTGAAAAACAACCTGAGGGTCTTGAAGGGGCAGGGGGTGGGAGGTTGGGGGAACAAGGTGATGGGTATTAGGGAGGGCACGTATTCATGGAGCATTGGGTGTGGTGCAAAAACAATGAATTCTGTTGTTGATTTTTAATTTAGTTATCTTGTACATTTATACTTTTACATTTATTGAGAATTTTTTTATGGCCTAGAATTGGTCTATCCTGGAGAATGCTCCATGGGTGCTTAAAAAAATCGACTTCACTGATGTTGGATAGAGTGTTTTATGAAACTATGTGTGTTGGGATGAAAGGTAGGAGAATGAAATGATGAATAAGACATGATTATTGCCCTTTAAAAGTTGAAATCTTGCAGGGCAGTGGTAATTTTGTACCCCAGGAGACATTTGGCAATGTGGGGAGACATTTTTGTTTGTCCCAACTGGGGGTGTGTGCTACTGTTATCTAGTGGCTAGATGATCTGCTAAACGGCCTACAACGCACAGAATACCTACAACAGCAAAGACTTTTCTGGCCCAAAATGTGACTAGTGCCAAGATTTAGAACCCCCGTTGCGGGGAATATAAAAGGCATTTTGTTGTAACTTAGAGCTTGAGACAGTAATCTTCATGCTATAGCAATTACTACGCTGTGGCTGAAATCAAACAATACCTTAGCAGTTGCCACATCTCTCATGTGTTTGTTTGTTTGTCTTTCCCACTAGACTGTGAACCTCATGAGTGTTGGGATCCTCCCAAGTCATTACGGTGGTTAAAAGCAAAGAGAGGATCAAGAGTCAGACAGACTTGGATTTCAATCCTATATCTATATTCGCTAGATGTTTGACTTTGGGCTAGTTCTTTGACCTCTTTGAGCCCCAATTTTCTCAGTGGTATAATGTGAATGATATGCCTACAATAGAATTACTGGGATAACTAATAAACTAATCAAGGGAGGCAACTGACACAGTCCTGCCACATACAATCATTACCTTATTATTGTTATTATTATTGTTATCTCCAGCACTGAGCCCAGTGCCCTGAAAATATGTGTGAATACATGAATAAGTAATTGAGTCACCATCTCTTGCCTTCCTTCCTCTACCATAAGGCACTAGTTCTACAGTATTATTTTTACTGAGATGAAGACTGTCCTGTTCATTCCTGGACTGAGGCTCAGTTTCCACAGAGGAGGTTGTGTATGCCCACAGAACATGGGCAGGAGTCCAATAAGAGAAGCAAGTACAAGACAAATATAGACTGACCTCAGTTCCATCCTTGAGACCCCTTTTGGCCCCATATGAAATAGTCATATGGGGAGGCAGCAAGATTCATTCCCCAAAAAGCCCCCATGATACTGTTCAGCCAGTACCACTCCAGGCCATCTTTCCCAGTTTTGCTTCAGAGAAGAAGTTCTTTTTTCTTAAAGTTCATGCCCTGCCATGACACTCTCTACTCCATTCCTGAGTCTTGGACATTTCTTCCACACTAGGAACCTCTCCCATATATTCCCAATACTTTTTGATCAATGTTAAAAGCCTTTGGACCCCTCCCTAGGCACCTCATCTCCTGTCACCATCTACCTCTGAGAGACTCGGTAAAGATCACATCTGTGAAAGAGTTTGCTAATTTTTAAAATGGTAGGAAAGGGCATCTGATTTTTCCATGTATTTACTTTTAAGGAGGAAGTTCAGGGAAAACAAAAAAACACCTCAAGCTTCTAAAGAACCCTATGGTATATAAAGCAGAACTCACATGGTTCCTTAACAACATGGAGGGCATGAGTCCATTTCACTATCCAGTTCCTACTGTGCCCTATCAGGCAGACAAAATCTGGAGCCATGCCCCTTATTAAAATTGGTTTATGGATCATTTATTGATCCTTAATATTCATAACCAAAAAAAAAACCCATTACTTCCTCTATGGAGTTTCTTTATATATTTATCTAGAAACTTGCCTTGCCTGATGACCATATACATCAGAGATCAAGGCTAAATAAGAACAACACGGTGATCTAAACCCAAAGGAGATAAAGCTAAGAACAGCAGAGAGCATTAAGGACAGAGTGGTGGTCTTATTTTAAAAAAAAATCATGAAAGGAATTTCCAAAATGGTTTAGAACAAGTATTTCTACTTTGTTAACTCCAAACATAACAAGGAAAATAGTAAAACTAATACTTTTTCTAAAAACTAACATTTTTGGATGCTGAATATGTAGTAGATTCTTTTCTAAATCCTTTATACATTTAAATTAATTTCATTCATTCATTCAACAAATATTTTTTGACCATATTAGGGCCCCAGCACTGTGTTATGTTCTGGGAGTATAGCAATGAACAAAGTCCTCAAAGATCTCAGTCTTCATGGACTGTACACTCCCTTGGGGAAGTCAATAAACAAAAAGACTATAGAGTATATGTTAGAAGGCAGAAATCAATGCTATTGAGACAAACAAAACTGGGCAGAGGGCTAGAGAAAGTAAGGTGTGGGGTGCTACAATTTTCAATCAAGCGTTCAATGAATGCTTCACTGCAAAGCTGTTATTTGACCAAAACCTTACAGGAAAACCAACAATTCATAAGACCAAATCCAAATAGTGTTGCTGTAGGGAGTTCTTGTTTGTTTGTTTGTTTGTTACTGAACCTTGGACCAACACCCTAAGCCCGGAGGCAATCTATATGAACCCCTACATTGTGTAAAATGACCAAGGCATGGCCAGGCACCACACAAGCAAACATGAAGTCACTCGTGCAGTCCCTTGTCCCACTTTGTGAGGATCTAAGAGCTGTTGATTTTCCAGGCTGCTTGGAGGAGCCAGAGGTCTGCCTCTGAGGGGGCATTGGCATCATGCGCATCTGGAGGGGTTTTCTGAAGACCCTTCTTCCCGAGATGGATCACAACATGTCTCCCCTTCTTGTAACCGCCCTATTCCCCAGAATTGGAATTTCTTACTGCTAGATCTGGATAGTAATCATCATAGAGCCTCCTTGATGTAAGAAAAAAGAAAAGGATCAGGCCTTTCAAGGATCTGGGAAGTCCCAGTCCCTGAGCCTGTGAACTACCTATGACTTTGCTTCTGCCACTTTGTCTGCCTTCAACCTAAACTCTTGTTTTCCAAGTTCTTTCAGACCCCTTCCCCAAGTTTCTCAGCTGTGTCCCCTCCAACACCACCTCACTGACTGCCCTAAGCAAAACCAGCTTTGACAGATGTGAATTAGTCATGTATGTCTTAGTTTAACCTTCAATCTAAGGATCCTCTCTACCTTAAAGCTAATTGTGTTTTAAGACCCATTTTCAACTCTGTGAGTGTAATTTTAAGTATCCAGAGGCCAATAAACAAATGAGAAACAATGGCCCTTGGGCAATTTCTGAAGTATTTCATGGATCATATTGACATTTTGTCTCTTTGATTTGCATGATGTGATAGTTTCTCTTTCATGCTAAAAAGGAAGACCCCAGTGCCCTAATCTTGTGCATGTGAATTGGACAAAAGTGCTGGAAGTGTACTCCATTATAAACAGACTAAATGGTGCTTTGTGGATTCATTTCTAGGTTTCTCCTGTAGCTTTGTGAGTCAGGGTCAAATTCAGCTTTTCCCCATCTTTCCATCAATGAGGAGTCTTTAAATAAATGTTCCCCATTCTCTGTTATTTAAAAGATTTTGCCTCTCAAACATTTTTTCAGTAATAATTATATTGTTAGTTCCCGGAATGGAGTAAATACTCAATAAGTAACTCAGTATAATGGATATCTCCCATTTTTTTTTTTGTCTTTTCAGCCCCTTTCTTCCTGGAAATTACTCCATCATATATAATAGGTAGCCAAAAATATGGTTCACTTCTCTCACCCCAGGCTGGGCAACTAAGTACCTGATCCCTCTAGCCCAGTAATTGATTTGGAAAGGTCATTTAATGCAATGCTGACAAATCAGAGCGATCCCCAGGAAGTTGTTGGGATTATTAGGATACAGGTACCCTTTCTTTTCTGGGTGACTAGTAGTAATAATTGTGCAAGTCAAGAGCTGCCAGTGATCATCTTTGCTATCAATTTACTTGAAAGTAAAACCAATAACCAACACAGAGAGATGAAGAGAGGGGAATGATGACCAAATATCCCAGTTTTGCCAAAACTAAGTGGTTTTCCAAGATGGGGGACTTTCAGTGTCCCACAGTAATCAGAATGGTTGGTCACCCTAGGCTGGAGTCCTAATGATATTTTTGGAACACCTGGATTTTCATGGGTCTGAATACAGTCTACCTTTGGACTGCTTAGCCACAGGAATCAATAAATTAACTTCATTTCTTCAGCAAGTCGGAAGAGGTTTCTAGCACCTGCAGTTTCTGGCTTCCCAAATAAAAGTGAAGTTGCTATTAACTTGTATTGTTTTATTACAATTTCCATTAGATACAGTCACAAGAGCTCAATGACCACCATTATTTTTAAAATTGATGGGACCCTAAAAACTCAGAGTACTCAAGTTGGAAATCACTGAAATGATTTCACCTTCTCCTTTTATAAATGTTGAATTTAAGTTTTACTCTACTACTGAGTCTTACAGTTTAAGTTCATTTACTTCCCTATAAAGGAAGGAAGGAAGGAAAGGAGGGAAGGAGGAAGGAGGAAGACATGGAGAGAAGGTGGGAGGGAAGAAGAAGAATTGAATAAGCTTTCACAAAAATATCTAGGAATAGAAGGCCAAAGTATTTTGGAGGAAGAAATCTGGAAGTAGAAATGGACTGAATAATTCAACCTTTCCTTTAGAATAAACACATATGGACTCTCCATCAAATAATTTAGCAAAGGTAACTACATCCAAGGTGCAGTGCCTAAGGCAAATAGTTCAATGGATGCCTAGTGTCCTGGGAGTCCAGTTCAAAGCAAATAAGTCAGGGAGGGATTTGAGGAATGTAGGTTCCACCCAGGGGCATTACCACCATTTTATTGTTTTTCTATCTCTCTCATTATTGCTAAGCACTGCTACTTATCTGGCTATTTCCCTAGGTAGGGCAAATACTTCAACAGATGTGAACCATGATAATCATTACTTACAAAGAAGAAAGTAGAACATCCTCACCATAGTGGGAAACTTGAATGCATGTACTTTGCTAACAGAACAAGCAGACAAAAATTTGGTATGGATATAGAAGTATGAATAAAATAATAGATAAACTTGACCTAGTTGAAGTATAGTATATTGTACCAGACAGACACAGAACACACATTCTTCTCAAGCATACACAGAATGCTTACTACAATTGACCATATGTTGTTGGGTCATAAAGGAAGCCTCAAGAAATTTCAAATGGTTGAACTACTATAGAATATATTCTCTGACCAGAGGTTGTAAAATGTTTTTAAAAGAAAAAAGAAAGGAAAAAAAGATAAAATGCCCAAACTGCTTGGAAATCAAACAATTCTTTCCAAATAGCACACGAAACAAAAAGTATCACAGTGGAAGTGAGAAAATAGTTTGAATGGAAGGATAATAAAAACAGTATGCATAAAAAACTTTCAGGATATAGCTAAAAGAGTGTTTAGGGAAAGATATTATCTTAATGAGTACTGTAGAATATAAGTATGGCTAAAAAGCAGTGATCAAAGTTTTCATAGCTGGAAAAAAGCTGGAAAAACAAATTAAACTCCAAAAAAGTAGAGAGGAGGAAAATTTTAAAAAATTAAAGAAGTAGAAAGCAAAAGTACAGTAGAGAAAATTAACACAATCAAATGTTGGTTTTAAAAAGATTAATGAATTGAGAAATTTATAGCAAACTAAGAAAATAAGAAAAAAAAACAAAAATTATCAAAGTGAGATTGAAAAGGGGTATATCATTATAGACATTAGAAAGACAATAACAATATCTTATGAACCACTCTGTTTAAATAGATTTGACAATATGATGGACAAATTTATTGAAAAACACAAGTTAGAAAAAACTAACAGAAGAATAAATTAAAAATCTAAACAATCTTATATAAGAAAATTGAGTCAATTATAAAAGCCCTTCCTTCTCATTAAGAAAACTTGGTATTGGGACGCCTGGGTGGCTCAGTTGGTTAAGCAGCTGCCTTCGGCTCAGGTCATGATCCCAGCGTCCTGGGATCGAGTCCCACATCCGGCTCCTTGCTCTGCAGGGAGCCTGCTTCTCCCTCTGACTCTGCCTTCCACTCTGTCTGCCTATGCTTGCTCTCGCTCGCTCTCTCTCTGACAAATAAATAAATAAAATCTTAAAAAAAAAAAAAACACTTGTTTAAAAAAAAAAAAAGAAAACTTGGTATTAGTCTAAGTTGGTTGACCAATTTATTCTTCCAAACATTTAAGAGGCAAATAAACTAAACTTACAGAAGCTCTTCTAGAGAAGAGAAAAAGAAGAAAGTTTTCACCTCTTTTTAGTTCAGAATAACTTTAGCGCCAAAATCTGATAAAAAATTTCTAACAGTTGAAAAATTACAGTTATGTCTCTCTTAGACATAACTGGAAAAATTCTGAACAAAACAATCTATTAGAATCTAATACTATATAAAAAGGATAATATACTATCACCAAATTGGGTTTATTGCAAAAATACACATGTAGTTTAATATTTGAATATGAATTTGTGTAACTTACACACTGTTAGAAAAAAAGGAGGAAAAGAAATCACATGATCATCTTGAAGATACAGAAAAGACTGATAAAATGTAAAACCAATTCATGATAAAAAAAAATCCTCAGCCCACTAGGAATAAAATGAAACTTTCTCAATTTACAAAGAACACCTAAAAAGCCAATAGTAAACAACATAATCAGTGGTAAAATAATAAAAGCTTTCCCCCACGAGATCAGGAATGAGACAAAGATGCTACCAAATTTTTCTACTCAATACTGTACAGGAGAGGGCTATAACCAGTGCAAGAGAATTCCTACACGCTCACCACCAAGATATAAAAAATGAAGCTTAAAAAAAAAATCACCCTTAACATTAGCATAAAAAAATCAAGTATCTACAAATCAATCTAATGACAGATCTCTAAGACTTCTAAATTAAAACTTGCAGAACTTTATTAAGAGAAATCAAAGACATAAATGATGGAATATAGCTTACTCATTAACTGATTCAATATTGTAGACATGTCAGTTCTCAGATCAATCAACAGATCAAATATAATCCCAAATCAAACACCAAAATGATTCTGAAATTTATGTTGAAATACACTGGGCCAAAAATAAACAAGACAATCTTAGAGAAAGAGAATGAAGATGGAAGCCTGACCCTACCAAATACTGAGACCTATTTTTAAAACTAACTGGTATTGGTAAGAGGCTAGCAAAGAGACCAAGGGTAAGGAATGAAAAAATCTAGAAATAGCCCCATAGATAATTGTCCAAAGGTGACAAAGTTGTTACTACAATGCCAAAGGGGAAAAGATGGTCCTTTCAAAAAGTCATGCCACATAAAAAGTTGTTAGAGAGCCAGATACATAGACAAAAATAAATCTGTCTCCAAGTACAGACAAAAATCACTTCCAGATAAATTTTTAGATCAAAATATGAAAAAGTAAAACAATAAAGCCTTTGGAAGGAAACAGAATATAATGTCTTCACAACTCAGGGTAAACAAGGATTTCTCAAGTATGATATAAAACTGCTAATCATAGAAGGAAGAATGTTTAAGTCAACATAGCTTAAAATTAATAACTTGTTCAAAAAAGACACCATGAAGAGTACAAAAGATAAGCCACCAAGTGGGAGAAGCATTTAATATGCACACATACACAATACTTGTATTTTGATATGTAACAAGACTGCATATCCAGGAAATATCCACATCCCCATACCCAGGTCGAACAGAAACCTCATAGAAAAATAGGACTGGTTTACACAAATTAATTTTTAAAAGACAAATTTAAAAAAATCAAATAGGCAAATGAGTTGACTAGGCTATTCTTAAAAGAAGATATCAAGGAGGTTAATAAACACATGAAAATGTGTTCCATACTGTTCATCATCAAAGAGATGTAATTAACATAGCCATGTGACTCACTTGCATATCCACCCACAGAGATGAGCATCGAGAAGCTCATGCAGTCACAGAGGGCTCACCCTGAAAGAATCCTGCACTTGGTTTAAAGCTTTATGGTCACTGTATTGAACTTTCCAATAATTTTAAATAAAGGGTTCCACATTTTTATTTTGCACTGGTTTCCACACACTATATATCCTGTCTTGCCCTCTCTAATGGCTAAAATCAAAAGACAGACATTGGTGAGGATGAAGAGCCACTGGAAAGCTCATACACGTCTAATGGGTGTAGAAAGTGCTTCAATTACTTTGGAAAACTGTTGATCAATGTCTATAAAAGTGAACCCAGATACTGCATGTAAGCCGGCACTTCCTCTCATGGACATGTATCAGACAAAATGTGTGCTTGTGTTCACCAAAAGATACGTCCAAAACAGTCATCGTGACACTATGCACTAGAGCCCCAAACCGAAAACAACCCAAATGTCAATCAATAGTAAAGTGGATAAATGCATTTTGCATATATATATATGTATATATATACATATATATATATACACACATACACACACACACACACACACACACCGGATACCATACGTTATCAAGACAGCACAATAATATGGATGAATCCTACAACAATCCTCAGTGAAAGAAACCAAACACACAAAATATACAGTGTAGGATTCCAATTATAAAAATTTCCCAAACATGTAAAAATAGTTGGATTGCTTTTAAAAGTCAAAACACTGGCGAAGGGTAGATATTGGAGGAGGACTCGGGGAAGAGAGCCTCTTGGTCTGGGTACTGATTACACGACGCTGGTCACTCGGCAACGCCTCACTGATCTGAACAAGGGATTTCTACACTTTTTGGTATGTCTGAATGTTATAATGCAAGCTATTTGGGAAAGAACAGGTGCAGAGACACTAAGCTCCCCTCTATCTCCCCTGAAAGCAGTAAACAATCTCCCTTATGAAAAATACACTCTCCGTGTTAAGAAGCAAAAAAGACATCCTCATGACCAGAGATAGTGACTTGAAAGTCCAGAAAGCTGTAACATAAACCCAGCTACTCTTATATTAATGTCAGTCCAAATTCTGCTTAGAATTCCTCACTAATTAAAGCTCCCAAACACCTGCCTTCCTTATCCTGTAGCTTCCTCACAGATCTCCCATTTCTTTGTCTAAAATGTCTAAAAGACTGCCTGCCTCAGTCATTTCTCTGGGTCTTGATTCCATTAGTGGGCCTCGGTGTGTATGTAATTCAACATTGGGTTTTTTTCTCCCATAAACTTGTCTCGTGTAATTTAATTCTTAGCCCAGCTAGAAGACCATGAGTGTAGAGGAAGAATTCTCCCTCCCCGACAAAATCAAATGCTTTTGTTTTCACTGCCATAAACCTAGTTTAGAAGACAAAAGCTGAGCATCCAAATCTCAGGCCTCCACCTTCCCAGCTCTTTGTTCTTGGCTAAGTTACTGACACTCTCTGTGCCCGAGTTTCCTGATCAGTAAAATGGGGATAATACTAGAGATCCTCTCATAAAGTTGTTGAGAATTACATGAGATGACAGGTGGAAAGTGGTCAGAACAACAGCAGGCACCTAGGAAAGTCTCAATAAATGTAAAATATTGCTGTTTCTGCCCATTTTGGTCCAACCCTCTTCAGACAATAGAGAGCTGTTGCTTGGGCAAGTAGAAATAAGAAACCATAATATATTTTTAAAAAATCAACTTGCTATATATCCTTAGAATCCAAGACCTGATTTTTATAAAATCTTCTTAGCCCTTAGTTTTGGAGATATCAACATTCAAATGCAGAAGAAAATAGAGGAGACCAAATGCTTGTGCCTTGGGGGAGTTTCCTCTAATCAATCAATCAATCAGTAAGGTCCTAACCAACTGAATCCTAAATTAGAATGAAATTTGCTTTCCAATGGTCTCATCTTCAGAAAGATGGCTCTAAGTAGGCAATTTAGAGGGAAGAAGTTCTCTCATCCTTTGTGGAAATTTTTGTATCTGTGATGCAGTATTTTTCCTGGGGTAATTCTGCCCCTGGGATCACACCCTTTCTGTAGTCTACCTTTTGGGAATTCCAATACCTAAAAGCTAGCCCTGTTCTTCTCTTCCTGGACATTTGCTAAGCTAATCTCCTGACATGGAAGAGTATTATGAAAGTTAAGCTGCATGAAGAGGAGTAATAATTCTTTCCTACCTATATGGCTTAGGGTCAGTACTGCCTTCATAAATTTGTGTATTTTTTTTTTGGCAACCGCCAAATACTTTATCTGGCCACCATAACTTTACCCCAGTGTTACCACATTATTGAGCTATTTATTGAGTTTAGTTAAATTGGCTGAGGACCTGTGCCAAAAATTATTAGGAAGCTAATCTTATTACCCCTAAGCAACTAAAGGATTCTCAGAGTGGCTCGCTCTCTCTCTCTCTCTCACACTCTGAATTTTTTTTAAGCTTGCCTGAAGAAAAGTCTCATTTTTCCTTCTCTTGTTGAAGCAAGATAAGGAAACAGCGTTCCAAAGAAGTGAAGTCACTCGGAGTTGATGATGGGGCCAGAAGTAGAATACGCTATAGATCTCTGCATCTCTCAGATTTTTAGGAGCTGAATTTAAGTGAAAAAAATTACCCAGTGAATGAAGCATCAAGAGTCAGAGGTCTGTCTTCGCTGTGAATCACACAGGAGTAAATTTGTTTTGCGCATGATTCGGTAATATTTCATATCCAGGAAAGGGGGCGCTCCTGGATGCAACTCGGATGAGGGAGACAGACCATGACTGGCTGAGAAAGGAAAAGTTCTCCCTAAGCTGCTTTGAATACCAACATCACATCCTTTCGTTTGAATCCATCTTCAAAAGCAGGTTAATAAAGACTGTTCAGCTTCAGGGGTCAGATTGGAGTTGTGTGAGACTCCTTGGACCTGCCAACAAGAAGCTGTTAATAATTCCAGTAATTTGATGAGCATGCCCGAGGGGCTCCGGGCTCCTGGAGTCAATATGTACAAGGGCTGGAGACAGTGTTTCTCTTGCCAGTATGATGCCTTGATGTCATGCCAGCTCTGGTGACTCAATTTCTCTACATCATGGTACCTTCTCCTTTTTCCCTCCCAAGAGAAGACTTTCCTTTCCTTATTCAACCCCACTTCTCTGTGTATTAAAAAAATGTCCAGGGGCGCCTGGGTGGCTCAGACAGTTAAGCATTTGCCTTCAGCTCAGGTCATGATCCCAGGGCCCGGGAATGGAGTCCCACTTCGGACTCCTTACTCAGCAGGGAGCCTGCTTCTCCCTCTCCCTGTCACTCCCCCTGCTTGTTCTCTCTCTCTCTCTCTCAAATAAATAAATAAAATCTTTAAAAAAATGTCCAAAAGATATGAACTATTGTTTTTCATACATGGCCTTTATCATGCTGACATACTTTCTTTCATGCCAAGTTTGTTGAATGTTTTTATCATGAAAATTGTTGAATTTTGTCAGGTACTTTCTCCACATTGACTGATTTTTAAATATTAGATGATCTTTCAACCCAACAATAAATCCCACATAACCAAGGCATAAATAATCTTATTAAAATATTTGAAAATTTTTTTAAAAAGTCCCCAAAGTTTTCTTGATATTTGTTTCTATTCCAATCAGCAAAGATTTCAAGTCTGAAAGTGTAAATATTTCCTTAAAACTGAGGGGAATAGGTGGGTTAGAATGAGGGATGTTGATCATGTTTTGTCTTCTAGAATATCATTCCGAGCAATGGGGGAGAATTGATCAACTAAATTCACTTAGAGGGTCAACAGGTGTCCTAAACCATGAACTCTAAAGCAGAGTAAACCTTGATTTATTAGAAAATGTGTAACTTACAGCAAGTACTGAATATCCTGTAGTCTCAGTTTTCTCATCTGTAAAATGGATATACTATTACTACTAGTATTACCACTACTATTAATAATAATAATACTTGCTTCATAGGGTTATTGTAAGGAATAAATGAGATCATAGATACAAGGCAAATGAGTGAAGGCTACCTCTTAGTAAGCATCAGTGTCAAGTAACTATTACAGTGTAATTGTTCATTCTTCCTGAGATGGCTGGTGGGAAAAGAATAGAAATGTCTCCAGCTTCCAGGGGCAGAATAGACTGTGCTAGAGCTAAGTGATTTCGATTAACCAGCCCATGGAGTCTCAGATCAGGAGAAAAAGCTCACATCTTCAGATTCTTTATTCTTTTTTCTTTGATATAAAACCAAAAGCTGGCTGGGGCTTTATAGTCCTGCCCATGACAGCTCGGACCCAAGTCCCCGAGGGCCCAACTAAACCATTTTTCAGCTCTAAAGCCAGGTCACATTCCTCATTTCCACGTTTTAAATGATCAGAGAGCCAGCTTCTGCCCTTTTTTTCCCTAGGAATTGGCAAGACCTGATTTTAGATAGTCCTGCCGTGAGGAAGGGATTTGCCTCTAGAGTCAGGGGCCCAGATTTCCTTCTGAGAGGCAGCATAGCACAGTGTCTAGAAGCCAGATGTGACAGTCAGTGTGCTGTGTGTCCTGGCTTTTCCAGCACATTCTAGTGTATGTGTGTTCACTAATTAGTAGAAGCACTCACTTCCATTCTCCAAACTGTCCTAATTTGAGTTTTTAAATAAGAGCTCCTTAACTCTAGAGTCAGAATCTCCAGACTCAAATCCTAGATCGACTACAAAGGATTTGCATGGCAAGTCACTCCACTGTGCCTCAGTTTCCCCTGAGGTAAAATGGAGATGATGATAGTAATAGGAACTACCCTTGAAACTGTCATGAGATTTAAACGTGTTAACACTGATAAAATGCTCCGAATTGTCATATACTACGTGCTACATTGGGTTGAGGCACTTTTAATCTCTTACCAGCAAAACCACCGGATACCCCAGTCCCATTTAAAAATTTGTTAAATGAGAAGTGTGACATCTGCTGTCCTTATATTACAGAGTCCTTTAGGGGTCGGAGGAAATATTGCTGTTAAAAAGTATGAAACAATTTACGATTTATGGCATCATTGTTTTTCTAGGAGTACGAATGACACAAGAAGCAATAAAATAAGAAAGAAAAAGCACTGAACAGTTTGTGAGTCGCTGTGGATCCCTTTCCCTTGTTCCTTTTTTTTTTCTTTCCAAATTCTCTTTAACTTTTTTAATTGATAGGACATTTAAAGATTCTACTGATGTCCACATCCCACTCCCATTCTCCTCTCATTCCTAGACATCATGCTAACATCTTTTCACAGGTTTTGCATTTTTGTGAAATATGTAGTTTTGTGTAGTTTGTGATTTTTAAGTTCATTGGTTATACATGATACTATTTCTTAATATTTTCATGAAGCACTATATATTTTTTTCCATGTGCCCTGTTTTGTTTCTTTATTATGTTCGTTAGCTAACATTTAGTACAACGTTAGTTTTGATGTCGTGTTCCACGACGAAGTAGTGCATTTTTAAGGTCCATCCCTATTTTCATGTGAATGTGTGAGTTTTTGCATGTTACACCTGCTTAACAGCCCACAGTGCCGGCCATGTTTTAGCAGTGATGGACACTGAGGCTGTCCCTGACTCTCTCCCACTATGAACAGCCCTGCAATGAACAATTAGCTCACAGATCCCCGTATTAGTCAGTTTTGCTGCTACAATAAAAGGAAAACAAAATACCTCAGTGGCTTACAACCACAAAGGCTCCTTTCTTGGTCACGCCACAAGTTCCAGCTGCTGGCAACAGGCTCCTTCCTGTTCCACGTATCTTCATTGCAGCATCCAGGCTGAACGAACAGCCCTTATTTGGGACAAGTCCTACTCCTGGCATTGAAAAAAAAAAAAAAAATAGCAAGAGAGCTGGAGAAACAACCGCATTTGAAGCATGTGCTCCAGTTGGCGCACAGAACTTCCACTCCTGTTTCATTGGCCGAAGCAAGTCACGTGGCCGACGTTTCCCCCCACCCCCCGCCCGCTCCCCCTTAGGCTGAGAAGTACAGTGTCCTAATGAAAATCACTCAAAGATGGGTGGTAGTCCTTTTATGGGGAAAAGGGAGCAAATAATTGCAAACAATAATAAAATCTACCCCTCTTAGAGCTCAATAAGAATTTTTTCGGGATTTATGCCCAGGAGCGTGATTGATGGGATGATAGGGAAGCATGCGTATTCTCCATTGCATCAAATAACTCAGATTAATGTAGATACATTCTCATCAGTGTACCTCAGTGCACGTGGGTCCCTTTATCCCTGTACCTAAACGACACCTGCATTTTATAGTTTTCTAATTTTTTTTAGACACTAGGTTAAAGGGGCATCTTATTGCTTCAATTTTCATTGACTGACTATTTGTGATTTTGAGCATTTCTTCATTTATCTATTACTTTGTAAGGTTTCATCCTCTTAATTTTTGTAGATATTTATTTATTTTAAAATTTTATTTATTTATTTGACAGCCAGAGATCACAAGTAGCCAGAGAGGCAGGCAGAAAGATTGAGAGAAAGGAGGAAACAGGATCCTTGTACAGCAGAGAGCCCCATGCTGGACTCGATCCCAGGACCCTGAGATCATGACCTGAGCCAGAGGCAGAGGCTTAACCCACTGAGACACCCAGGCACCCCATCCTCTTAATTTTTTTTTATTAGATTTTCTTTTCCCATTTTCCAGTGGGGGCTGCTTTTTCTTCTAGTTGGGTAGCAGGAAATCATACCTGCGATCTCTAAATCATACGTGTCTTTTCAATTTGAGATATTACAAATATCTTTATCTTTGCTCCATATACTATATAATCTGGTCTCTCCCTACAGAATTGTGGTGGCTCCTGTGTCATATATATTAGGGTCTAGATGCACATAGCTCTGACTCTTCTCTCTATTAGGATTTGCCAATCCATCTGTCTATTCTTGTGCCCATACCAACAACTTTTTCTTACTATCACCTTGTAATATGTCCCCACAGCTCCTAAGGCAATTCTCCCTTCTTTTTCTGTTCTAAAATTAACTTAGCTATTCATGGACTTATCTTCCTCCAAAGACATTTTAGAATTCATTTTTCAAGTTCCTCAAAAAGCCCAACTGGTCTCTGATGACATTTAATTTATTAATTAACCTGAGAATAATTATTACCATTACAATATGAAATTGCCCATTAAAGGGCAGAGACTATCTCCATTTTCTACTTATTCAGATCGGTTGTTACGTTTTTCATTAGAATTTCAATGTTTTCTCCATAGAAGTCACAAATATCCTAGGTTAAATGATTTCTAGTTTGCCCTATGATTTTTGTGGGTTTTGGTAGGTTCCTGAATCTGGATGAGACATGGGTTCTGATTTTGATTAGATATTTTGCTCTCTATACCGATTATGTTGTATGATTTTAGGCAAGCCAGTCTCTGCTCTGTGATGTCAGGGCTCTCATTCATTAAAAGATTAGATGGAGATTGTTGGCCACATTGGTACCCCAGATAATACTAACAATGACAAACCCAGATTAAAATCTCAAAATGTGCCAGTCTTGGGATGCCTGGGTGGCTCAGTTCATTAAGCGGCTGCCTTGGGCTCAGGTCATGACCCCAGCGTCCTGGGTTCGGGTCCCACATCAGGCTCCTTGTTCCATAGGGAGCCTACTTCTCCCTCTGCCACTCTGTCTGCCTGTGTTCACTCTCTCTCTCTCTCTGACAAATAAATAAATAAAATCTTTTTTTAAAAAAATGTGCCAGTCTTTGCTGATCACATGTGCATGGCTTAACATGCCTGATACACGTAGACACTGAGTGTCTGTTAGCAACCACTGTTGTCATACCCATATCAAAAGGAAGAAGTGGATACTCAGAGAGGTGAAGTAACTTTCCCAGGCTCACTCAGCTCATCAGGGGCTGGTTTGGGGTGCAGGAAGCACTACACCATGCAGTGGCCACTCCTTGGAATCAATGACGTGCCCTTACCTCATGAGCCTTCCAGCCTCTGAGGATCTGAGTTAGCAGCTCAGAACACCTGTATGTGAGCCAGATAGCTCGTGCCTCCTGGCTCCTGATTACCACGTCCATGAATAACGTCTGGGGTTTCATTGTGGGCACGGCTGCTGGAGTTCCCGTATGCTCTGGCCCTGTGCGTTTGCTCTTGTAGAACATTGTCTTTCCTAGAAGTCCGAGGTGTTCCTGGATGCCACCGGCTGATAGTGGAGTCAGATAACAGCCCAGGAAGGCAGCCCAGGTTTGCAGGACAGGAAGTGGGTGCCATCCAGCCAGCTGGGTGAGAATCAGTGCCTCTGTCAGGCTGCTCGTGGAGACGGAGATGGGAACTCTCCCAGGAAGCTATACTTCTCTCCCCAGAGGCCAGGGCAGTTAGCCCCGAGGCCCGTGAACCCCAGCCTGCAGCCAGGTATGGGAAGAGAATGTGGCGAGAGCCTCTTGATGGGTCATCCTGCTTCCAAATTATGGCCCCTGCATCAAGATCCTTCCAGCTGCAAGAGATAAGAAACTAATTCGAACTAGCTTAATAGAAACTAGCTTCAACCGGCTTAAATAAAAACAGAAATGTTACTAGCTTAGGTTACTCCTGGTGGTTTTAGGTCCGTTAGATCCGGGAAGTTAGAATGATTCCACCCGTCTCTCCCCCATCCCACAGCCCCATTCTCCAGGCAAGCTCTCTCTACAGGAGGAGAATATGGCTACCAGCTCTCCAGGTTTGCATCTAACTTAGGATGGAGTCTTATTCAGCATCTGTATCAATGCCCTGCAAAGGACGCTGGTGGCTCGTGGGTTGCAGGAAATGGAAGGTTGGGCAATGTCATTGGCAGACCTGCAGAGTGAAAGGCGCAATTTCCTCGATTCACATATTCTCCATAGAGCTAGTGGGCATGCAAAGCCCTAGCTGACTCCGTGATGTGTTCTGTATCCTTTCCTGCCATCCCGGTCCTCCTGCCATCCCTCCTGTGTTCTAGTCACCAGATCATGTGCTACTCAAATCATGTAATATATTTTCCTTCATATCTCCAGGCCCCCCGTGCTTACTGTTCCTCTCCCCGGATGCCTTTCTTTTACAGTGTGGTTAGCTGCTTCCCAGAACTTTCTCTGAACCTCTCAGGTGAGTCAAGTAACTTCCTACAGCTACCTGATAGATATCTCTTGATCATTTTGTGTAGTAGTCAAAATTTTGGAGAAGATAAACATTTGTCTCTGGGTTAGACCTGAGGTGACTGAGAGCAGGAATTAATTCCTGTCCTACTGATCTTTGTATGAGGTACACATGACTCTCTAGTAGGTACTGTTTGTTCACCCAAAACCCACCCCTCCCCCTTGCTCCTGAGCCCTGACTCGGGGCACTTTGTACCCAGCGACCTGCTGACTCTCTCAGCCTTCCCTGCAGCCGGTGATGGACAGATGACACCGTTTCTGGCCCCGGAGATCTACTGGGGGACATCTTTTGGGGTGGGAGGCCATCTCTGAAATTGCTTTTGCTACCTTGTTAAAAGGGATGAGATGCGTGTGGCGCGACGGTCTCCTCCTCTCCTGCTTTGATCTGATACTTGGGACCGGAGCAGCCATCTTACAGACAAGAAGGGAAGGACTGAAGAATCACCTTGACAGTCCGAAGTTTTGAACCAATGCCTGCAACATCCTATGTCAGGATATTAGGTCAGGAGAGTTTCTTCCCAGTTCTGTGGTCCAGCATCCATGTGGAAGACCTTAGGGTATATAATGGTCTCAATTGTGTGAAACTCACTGTGGAATAGGGAGTTAGGGCAGCGGCTTCCGATCGGATTCCAAAGCCTGAGAGATTGTGCAGGGCCTAAAGGGCACATACATCTCATTAGTAATTCATTATAATTATTTAAGAATGAAACTTTTTTTCTTTCGATGTACGTGTATTATTTCTTTGAACAGCTGCTAGGTTGCTGTATGCTTATTAAATGTCTATTAAGTTGTATGGACCTAACTACTTAGCAACTGAACTGTGAGGTATCTCTCTAGGCTTAGGGCACTGAAAAGTTTGCTGAGACAGTAAGGGTCTCTTTCATGGAAGAGTTTGGGAACCTCTGACTTATGAAAGAAATGAATGAAGATACAGAGAAGGTGACGTGTGCAAAGTGGAGTGAAGAGCTCGTCTGAAGAGGAGTAGAGGGATTCTCTTTCTCCCTCTTAAAAAGGAGAGTCCTGCTCTTTGAAAGGAATCCTTTATACTGACCCCATATTATGAGCAAGACATCAAGCAGCTGAGTGACTTGCTCAAGGTCACCCAGCAGCAAGGGACTGGTGACTGGTGACTGGACGGGAGCAGTATTCACTGCTGGGTAAATATTCATTCAACCCCAACCACATGGTGGGGCGGAGCTAAAGCTTGGGACTCAGAGTTTCAGGGAGCAGGGGGAAAACATACCTCCTGAGGAGGCAGGTGAACCGTTCATTTTTCTGGTTCAGTTGGAACTTTCTGCTGGAACATTGTCTGGAATGGAACCGGGCACACAGAAGCACACTGTCAGGGAAGCAAATTAGCTCCTGTCCATAATACCACCAGAGTCAGATCTATGATTTTCTTGATTTATCATTTGTTCTTATCTTTCTATGGTGGTTTTGGAACTACTTCTCCATTTTAACTATATCCTCTTTCACGTAGCTATTCAACATAGATTTATGAAGCCATTGCCTTAAAACCTGAATGTCAAAAGAAAGAAGGAAAGAAGGAAGGAAGGAAAGAAGGAGCTCATGTTCTTTGCACAACATGTGGGGGATCTGTATGTAAAACAGCCATTATGATCACACCATGGGAGGAAATCCAAAATCTTTAGCCAAGACCCCTGGGTACGTGATGACACAAGCCTGAGCCCTGACCCCAAGTACAGAGGTGCAGAGTTTGAATGAGAGCGCAGGTCCTGGAATCAAGCTGGCTGGGTGTGAGTTCTGACTCTGCCACTCACAAACTTGAGTGAGTCACTTAAGCAGCCTGGAATTTATGTAAAGTGGGATCATAAAAGTAAGTAACCCACAACAAGGACGAAGCTCTCAAGCATTATGCTAAGTGAAAGAAGCCAAAACAAAAGGCTACATACTGTACGATTCCACTTGTGTGACATTCTAGAAAGGCATCAGTGGACACCTGGGACAGTTGAGTGGACAGGACTGACTACAAAGGGCCGTAAACATACTCTTGGGACTAATGGAAATATTTGGTGTTTCGGTTGCCATATAGTTGTATGTATGTATTTATCAAAACTCTATATATGTACATCTGTAGAGTGTGAATTCTACTATATTTAAATTTATCTCAATAAAACTGATGTGAAAAAAGAAATAGGGGTGCCTGTGTGGCTCAGTTGGCTAAGCCTCCAACTCTTGGTTTCTGCTCAGGTCATGATCTCATGAGTGGTGAGACTGAGCCCTGTGTCAGGCTCCATGCTCAGCGGGAAATATGCTTGAGATTCTCTCTCTCTCCCTCTGTTCCTCCCCTCCCCCATCCCTCTCTCTCTCCCTAAAAAATGGTTCATGGATTCTTATTACCATCATATTAAATAATACCTACAAGGCGCAAGGAAGAGCACGAGGATAGAGTCAGCACTGGGTGTGCATTTGGACTTCCTACCAAGTCAGTTCAGCCCATCTATGGAAGCCAACAAGAATTCTGCAGAATGCAGCATGAGAAAAAAAAAAAAGAAAAATTTTTCATGAATTCTTGAAATTTGATATTTATCAAGAGGGATTTATTATTTATTATTATTTATATAAAATATAAATAATATATTTAATATATTATATATAATATATAATAATAAAATACAAAAATATTATTTTTATAAAAATAAATATACATAAATATTTATTTATTAAGAGAAGATGACAGAGCAAATCCTGAATTTGCTGGAATAACTGTATAACCATTTAAAGCACCTTTAAAAGACCAGCATAGAGCCCCAAAGTGAAACATACAGATGGGGAATGGATTAAAATGGCAATTTACCCTGTACTGCTTTCTGGCAGTGCACAAGTAACTACTTGTTTACCGGGGGGAAAACATATGCTCGGGCTGGTCACATATGCAGGCTACTCTCTCCCTTTTCCCAGAATCAGCTGCAAGTTGCTTGATTTCTAAAATTTCTTTAATTGCTTTTGTCCCCAGACTCTGGTGTTAATCACTCCAGGCACATCCACCTGACCCAGATGCTATAGTGGGATGGCTTTTAACTGCTCAGGAACCTCACAAAGCTGAGCTCTCAACCTGAGGTTGAATCCCACCTCCCTCCACCATCACCTCCTGGGTGACCCAGGACAAGACTCCCATGTCTCTGAGCTGAGTTTCTTCATCTGTTAATTCAAGGAGTAAGACTAGATGCTCTGTGAAAACGCTTCACACTCCAACTCTAGAATTCTACTGCCCCTGGAATGGAAAGGCAGACATGATTTGGTTAGCTTTCGATGTCTACCAGCTATCCAAATTCTCTGGGCCAGAATTCCTTATGTGTAAGATGAGATAACAGTGCCCACCTCTACAGGCTCCTTCTGAAGAGCAAATGAAATTCTACATGTGAAATCTAATAAAGTTTCTGGCCCAGTGATTTTGATCTTTCCTCTCTTCTATTTTTTTTCTTTCTTCCATCCTCCCTCCCCTCTTCTCTGTATAACAGACTTCCATGTAATATGGAAAAACTTATATTCTTGTTCTTTTATGTGGAAGCATATTTGATCTTGAACTTGTATGTTCATAGTGTTGTATGCCAAGTACTGTTGCCTGTGATGGTGCTTGTTATTTATTAGAAGAGAGTTTAAATGAATTTGCAATGATAGCAAAAGTTATCATAATTCAATGCCAAAACTGGCTTATTGCTTTTGTAGATATCTCAACAGATTTTCTGAATGTTTCTTTACTCCTATTATGCACTTCACTCATTCATTTATTCATTTGACAATCAATTTTTGATTCCCTCTGTGTGACAGGCACAGTGCTAGGTATTAAAGATACAGAAATGAAACAGATATTGTTGTTAAGCTCAAAAGCTTCCAGGTTGGAGGGCCTGGGTGGCTCAATGGGTTAAGCCTCTGCCTTTGGCTCACGTCATGATGTCGGGATCCTGGGATCGAGCCCTGCATAAGGCTCTCTGCTCAGGGGGGAGCCTGCTTCCCCCCTCTCTCTGCCTGCCTACTGTGATCTCTCTGTCGAATAAATAAGTGAAATCCTTAAAAAAAAAAAAAAAAAGTTTCCAGGTTAATGGAAGAAGGCATAGAGCTGTGAGGTAAGTCTGTTCTGGATACATTCGAGGTCTAGAGGAAGGTGTGGTGGGTTTTTTCAGGGAGGAGTCAGGAAAGGCTGCATGGAGCCAAGGGGCCTAGAAGATGTGTAGGTGTCACCAGATAGAGGTTGCAAAGAGAAGGACGGCATCCAGAAGGAGCAGCATGCACAAAGGCCTGGGTATGCACAATTGTCCTGTATAATCTGGAAACCACACCAAGGTCAAAGTGCTAGGAGTGTAGCATGCAGTGTAGTGACCCAATGAAAGTAGGAGCTGGAAGTCCTAGGCATGTTTTCTTTAAACAAATGCTGATCTGCTTGGGAAGGAAGGACTTCAGATGCTGCACAATTGTTGGGGACAACAGAAGAGGAACTTGTTATGTCCCAACTCAACTGCCAGCTGCTCACATTGGCAGATCATAGCTCTGTTGTGTGTGATGGGGTGGACATGGTTCTCTAAGGCTTTCCAGGGATTCAGCTCCAATTGGATTGATTTCTTTCCAAATCAGGTCATAGCCATTACAGAGAGCAGAAGGTGAAAGCTGTCTGGTCAAGTTTTCCTTAGAAATGGCATCAGATTTTTGACTGACTGTACGTTCATTGCTTAATTGCAACATTAGGAGTTAGAGATTAAGAAATTAAGGGGTTTTGTTTTGTTTTTTGTTTTTATAGGATGATGATCCACAATTTTTTTAGTGTGATAAAATGAGCTGTCAATAAGGGAACCAAGAGTTATCAAATACCTACAATGTACTGGGTGCTTTTTAAAGACCCCAACACCCACGTGATGTTCAGGTGTACACCTCTCTGAGTCCAAAGTCGTGATCTTCCCGCTACACCACCTTGCCTCTGAGTTATGTTCTCAATGAGCCTTGGGGAGATAGGTCTTAGTATTTGCTTCTAAGGAGCCAAAAAGGAAGGAAAGCGATGAGGAACAAAGTGGTCGTATCCTCCTCTCCACACATCTCATTGAGGCCACGGAGAGTTCCAGGTTTAGATTTAGGTGAGGAGAGAAGTCTGGGTTTGGGAGCTGAAGACAGAGCATTGCTAGACTATTCCAAACCTCCAACACTGACAGCAGCACCTCAGACATTTTGCCTCCTACTCTTCAGTGGGAAGAAGGACAGAAAAGAGCACACTTAGAAATGCAGCCATGCCTTGGAAAAAAGGCAGGAAAGAAAGTTGCAAATAGAGCAAATACATTTCATCTCTTTCCAATTTACAGAAAGACCCTTCCCTCAGTAAATGGAGCTATTCTCTTCCTCTTGCCTCGGTTCTTCTCCATATTCCTGCCTTCCATGCCTCTCTGCCCCCTCTTTCTTTTTCTCTCTTGCTATTGCTCCGGTTCTTTCAGTCTCTTTCTTAAAGTTCAAATTGAAATACCAGCCTTAATCCCTGAGAAACAGCTCTGTTTTCCCTGCCCCTGCCTTGCACAATTTGTGGTATGGCTCTGTGCCACCATTAGCTACGCAGCGAGGTCTGACGTGGCCAAGGGACATCTTGTACAATGCCACTTTTTATCA
This sequence comes from Mustela nigripes, assembly GCF_022355385.1. Taxonomy (NCBI): domain Eukaryota; kingdom Metazoa; phylum Chordata; class Mammalia; order Carnivora; family Mustelidae; genus Mustela; species Mustela nigripes. The sequence continues at coordinate 19,463,443 of NC_081557.1, forward strand.
AAACCAAAGAGCATAACGATGAATCCAGGGCCCCGTTCACATCAACCTCACAAGATTTCATTAGGATAAAAGCAGTGGGGTTGAAATCTAAAATCCAGCCCCAGTAGAGCCTCTCCCTGCCCCATGCCCTTCCCAGGCCCTCTCCTAAAGCCCCCACACCTCCTCCACTGGTTCACCTCCCCACCCTTTTGTCATCAAGTGCTTCCTTTGGCCTCCAGGTGTTCAGGTTTCACCAGTCTGGTGACCCACTGGGATGGGGTTGCACCATACTGGGGTGGGGCATAAGGGGAGGGAAGGAAATGGCTTGAGTCGAAAGCCCCACTGAAGCCAGGCTCCCCTCCCCTACTGTCGTGGTCCCCATAATCCTGGCAAGGCAGGAATGTCTTAGAGATGAGTGTGCTCGTTGTGGGGATCAGAATACAAGAAAGGGAGAGGAATGCCTCCACATGTAAGTTTCAGCCCTTTGTGCAAGAGGTGTTGGCCTTGCTCATCAGCTTAGAGGTACCCTTAGCCAGAGACCTCTGAAGAGAAGAACAACAGTCAGGAAAGCACTAAATGGACAGCCCAAGATCAAGGACACAGGGCACGTTGTCCCAGTTTTACATGGACATTAGATTAGGGAGGCATCCATGAAGGACAGCCTTTGCCCCCATGGACCCCCTCCCAAATCGTTCCCCAAAATAGGACTAAATGGGATTCAGATATCCCTCTGCCTACATATAATCATGGCCTTAATCCCCCAGAGGAATCATGGGTTCCTAATAAGAAGATTTCATGCTTTCTCCCTGAGCACAAAGCAAGGATTTCAATGTTGGGTAGGTAGAAGAAAAGACTGGAAATGGGGATGACAGCTGAAGTCTAATGAGAAAAAGAAATCTCCCGTTAGAGTCCTTGGGCTCAAGACTGAGCCCTCCTACCTATCTAGTTTGTGCACACCATTCATTCATTCATTCATTCATTCAAGAAACAGTCACTGGATTTCTACTCTATTATCAGCACTGTTCCAGGCTCTGGGGCAATGAAATTTACATGAGATAAAGTCCCTGCTTTCATGGCCGAAGAAGATGTATATCATAAATAAATAAGCAAAATAAAATAATAAGTAAATTCAGCCTGCATTCAGTGCTATGAAGGTTTATTTTTTCCAAAAACAGAATATGGGAAAAAAACAAGTGTGGAAAGTATGTGGCTACTTTACATTGGGGTGGACAGAATGGCTTCTCTGAATAGGTAAAGTTGAAGTGAGATGCAGGTGAGGAAAAGGATGCAGGGGAGGAACGTTCTAGATGTAGGGAATGGCAGGTGCAAAGGCTTGGAGGCAGACACAAGCCTATTATGTTGAAGAAATACAAAGAGGTTTCATTGAGGCTGGAGTGAGAGACAGGGGCGTGGAGGTCATGCCAGGAGGTTGTGGAGGCAGGACCCATCTCCAGCCTCCTTCTTGCCACCCGACCCCCAGCCACAGTGCACTGCCTCTTACTGTGTGCCTGGGTCTATCTAGTTAAAGTCCATCTGGAGCTGAGTAGTGAGTCTCTGACTTCTGCCTCTGGAGGGGCTCTTGGCTTCCAGTGGCCTCCCCAGGAGAAACCCAGCCCCTCATATCCTTGCCCAAACACCAAGCACAGAGATTAGTGAGCGATTTCTCTGGGTGTCAGCCCTTGGGTGTGAGACTTAAACTCTTAATTCCAAGCCATTACGACATGGGTGTCCAGTTGCTGCGGATGACTCCGAGTGGTTTGCTTGTGTGTGCCAGACATTTTGTCAATGAAGGGTTTCTCTCCTGGCTTTGGTTTTAGGTGAGTCCGATGTTTGCTGAAGCTCCAGTTTAATTAAAAACAAACCAGAAGGATGAGAGCATGAAAAGGGCAGAGAATACCTCATTGAAGGTCTCCGGGAGAGGGCATATAGGTGCATTTAAGGGAAAGGGATATTCGAGTGTGTGTAACAGGGAAAGGAGTGAAACTGTTGGGAGCATGAGCTCTGGGCTTGGCTGCAGAGTTTCAAATCTGTCACTTGCCAGCCATGTGACTTTGGGTGTGCTACATTTCATCTTTGTGCCTCGGTGCCCTCCATCTGGAAAATGGGAAGAGAAACAGTACTTTTAGTGTGGTTTTGATGAAGAAGGGAGTCAGCGCAGGTGAAGAGCTGAGAACATTGTCTAGCAAGTCACAAGGATGCACTGATGGCTGGCTTTGTGTTGCCGAAGGGGTGATGTTGGTGAGCTCCTGGGTTTGTGCTCACAGAGGCTTGGTTCAGCCCAGTAGGGATGCTGGGGTAGAATGCGAGCGAGCTCAGTGTCTGGAATCACACCACATTCCCGATTCCAAATCTTTTATCTCACAGCCACAGGACTTTGGTCCTAGAAGGGAACAAAAAAAAGATGTAGAGAGTTCATCATGAATCCATTCTTCCTTCCGGATAGAAAAGCTCAAGGCCATTGTGGTGAGAGAGGGTCCTTCTCTTGCATGAGGGACAATGCGTTACCTCTTGTAAGGGAGTCCTCGGGCTATCAAGAGAAATCTAGTCCCTGGAAAATGATGTCCAGGTCTGTGCTTTCAAACATTTAAAAAATGTACTCTTGAAGCAATTGACCTTTTAAGTAAAATGCAGTCTCACCAGGAACCCCAACACATAAAACCAATAAAAATGTTGAAGGGCACTGCCTTCTTGGTTACCCCTTTTCCCTCTGTGACTGTCCCTAAAGCAGTCCCTAAAGCATTTTCCATAGAAAATATGACTTAAGTAAAACCAAACAAAACAGTACAAAACACAGGCATAGCTATCACTTCTCTCAGTCACTCTTCCTCTAGCACTTTTATGAATTTATTTTTTCAAAATAATATAGGTACATCATTTTTAAAAAGTCAGTCTTGGAATGAAAATCAACAGTGCCCTCTCTCCTCCTTTCTCCCCTTAAGTTGCTCTCCCGAAGACAAGAACTTTCAGCCTTTTTAGCTCTTTCTTTGGAATTTACCTCTCTATCTTGAAATGGCAGGCTTATCCTGCTCGTTCTTGATTTTTCGACCTTAGACATTTATCTTTGGTTCTTCTCTCATGGAGGAGCAGGACCCAGGCCTTTACACCTCCTTTCTTCTGCTTCTCCTGTATCCCTCGACAACACTCTCTTCCCCTTGCCTGTTCACTCACATAAGACTACACTGATATTTTGTTAACAAGCCAATACTAACTGTTTACCTGGTAACGTCGATGAACGTGTTTTTCATTGGCAAGCCACATAATATAACGTGGCTCTATTTCCTTTCTTGTGTATTTTTTCCCTATAGTTAACAATTGTCTCGTTTTTCCATTGCAGTTTTGTGTATCTAATATTAATTCAACGCCCAGACTCTCACACAGAGCTAGAAGCTTTATAGCTCTGTAACCAAAGGGCTTCATTTTCTTTGTGGAGAGCAGGGAGTGGCAGATATCTCCCTCCTGGAGACCCTGGGTCCTCCTCCAGTCTAGGCAGATGGCTCCACAAGTCCTCTGTGCTATCACAATTAAGATCGTTCTTTCATTGTCATCTGAAGAATTCCCTGTCTCCTGGTCACCTGGGCTCCATCCCTGGATTCTAAACTCTATGGCTTGGTTTGTGCCCCCCTTTTTTCAGTAGAATGCTTCCTACTGTAGCTTCCCAAGAAAAGCTGCTTGGGAAGTGACTCTTTTGAGACCACGGATATCTGAAAACTCTTTTTTATTTTATGCTCACACAATTCATAGTTGGCAGGTCAATCTTCTTTACTGCAAACCTAATGGTACTTGTTAGGACCATGCATTTTGCTCTTTGTCTGCCCAAGAGTTGAAGAATGGGCGTGTGTTTAACTTTGAATATGAGGCATTATCTTCTATCTCTCTTTTGAAAGGATTTCTGGAGACATAAATATCTGACTCTGGGTGCATGACATGCCATCTATAGCAAGATAAGGCAAGAGATAATTACCACTATCCTTCATTTACCATCCATATTTTCATTTAGCAAACCCTTGCAGAAAATACCTTATAGTATGTGCCATGTACTGTGCTCAATGCTGGGACTTGTTTTGATTTGGGATGATTAATTCATATGGATTTATTTTGACAGGTTCACATGGAGCCCTTAGGCCATAGAGCAACACTAAGACTTTTCTTTCAAGCTAGTCTCCTCAACTAGGTCAGCTTCCCTGACTTTAGTCAGCAGAAGCCAAACCCAATAGATGAGCTTGCCAAGAGAAGGGCATGATAATGAACACCAGACTCTTGCAGGTGTCACTGTGCAAACAGTATAGAAGACCTATTGTCTAGAGTTGAGGGGCTCTGTGGGGTCGAAAAGCTTACCTCACCTGCTTAGACAAGGAAGGTACTGGAATCTCTGTGTTACACTCCATGGGAGGGTCTGTGGGGCTCTCAGCAAATGGCCCGCTTCTCTCTCAGGAACCCAGCCAGAGGGGATCTCCGAGGAGGACAACAGCACAGAAGACAGTGATAATAGCAACAACTACAATAAAAATACTAGTCGTTATTGTTGCCAATGAAGGCAGAAGGGAAATACCACTCAAATACGGCTATTTGGAACACTAGAGCCGTGCTAGAGGCTCAGAAACATTAACTTACAGCCGTCACTTCTGATTTCATTCCCAGAGATGCTTTTCATGATCAGTTAGTGAAATTACAAGAAAGGAAACCCACCAAAACTCAAGTCTACTGACCTCGAAAACGTATTTCCTTCTAGACCCAGCAACAGCATTGCTAGAAATTATCCCAAGGAACTAAGATATGAACTCTTGCTATTAGAAGTTATGAAATGATGAAAGACATGAGAAATGATACAATCTTAAAGATATTTACTGAAACACTACTATAACATTAAAAACTGGAAATAGCTTAAATATCTCCCTGATCAAAAATTTGAGCAGCACGCCCATTCAATGAAAAACCAACCAGTCAAAAATTTTTGAAAGATATGTGTGCATTGATGTGGAACAATTTTTATCACATATATTTTTGCATGTATGTGTACCTATACACATATGTTTATGTACATATATATACATGTATTCAGAAAAAAGATTGATAGGGAAAATACCAGTTGAGAGTAATTATCTCTGGGCTGGTGGAATAGTGTTTGGTTGGGTCTTCTTCTCCTTTTCCTTCTTCTTCTTCCTCTTCTTCTTTCACTTATCTGTATTTTCCACCATAATCTTACTTTACTTTTAGAATAAGAAAAACAACAATAAAAGGTATTTTTTGAGTATCTTGACCAAAGAAGAAAGGGCAAATCTTCAAAGAGGCTTCCCCAAGAGGCACAATTTCCCAGAAGCCTCCTCTTTGCACTCATCACTCTAGAAACTTATGGTTTCTGGCTTTCTGTAGCGTAGGCTTGAACAGACCTGGCTGCAGGTGGCCAGGAGATTAAGTGTTGGCTGTGGCCATCAGGGTCCTACCCACCTACATAATGTTGGTGAGTCAGAGCTTGCTTGTGCTGTTGCAAGAAGCATCCAAGCATTGAGCCTGGAGGTCACAGAGAGGTCATCTGCCATTAGAAGCCCTTACTAAAGGTGCTGATTTGATAGAGGAAGATTTTCCCAAGGACAGATTCTGGAAACTACTCCAAGGTCCTGAAGGGCATTTAACCTGCCTTCCACAGTTGGTTCACAGCTTATATGCAACCAGGCTCAAATCTGTGCGATGTGACAGATCTCTCTGCCCAAAATTAACTGCTCATTCTCTGAATGAGATGTTGTCACTGCCATTTTTAATCACCTACTCTGCACCATACATGATATTAGACTTTCTATTGGCATGGATCCCAATCCTTGGAATTCTGCAAATAAGACATTATTATCTCTGTTCTTCAAAGGAGGAAATTGAGCTCATTAATTTGCCCAGGGTCTCATGCGAAGGAGCAGAGTTGGGGTTTGGATCAGGTCTGTGTCACTCCACACCTGCCAGGCTACCTTTCAACCCTTCCCCCTTCCGTCGGTAGTCCATATTCGAGCATCAACCTTATACTATCCTGTGATGGGTACGACAGTTCTTAGCTATGTCAGAAACTGTGTCTTCCTTCCTTTGGTTCTCACTAGGGGCCCAGCAATATACTCAGCCATCATGAATGAACGAAACTCAAGTTCAATGCTAGTCAAACCACCTTAAGGGAGAATTGTAACTTTTCTTTCATCTCCTCCCACCCTTTGCCCCATCATCTCATATCAGCCTTGGAGTAGGAGTTGAGTTACTAACTGCCCATGGGAATATTCAAAATTTTTCCCCAGCTGGAGGTTGTTCGTAGGCTGTGATGGAGGAAGACACCAAGATCTCCTCTGGTTGTTTCCCTACCTGTCTGTTCTGCCTTGTCAGCCATCTTTCCTCACCTCAGTCCTAAAGGCCAGTCAGCCAGAGCTGCCTTTTGTTCCTCAACATTCCTACCTCCAAGGCTGTGTCCCCACCATGCACACTGTCTGCAGTGCCTGACTCTGAGGAGGCATTTAATAAAGAGTCATTGATAAATTAACACATGGTTAAGCGCTTCCCTTCCTCCAAGGTCAAGCTCCAGCCCCACAAGCTCTGTGAAGCCTTTCTCCCATTGCACACAGAGCAAGCTCTTCTCTCAGAACACTGGAAATGCACGTGATCGAGGCACTGGTTTGTTGCTCCTCGTGGGCTGTCTTACACGAGTAAGGTATTTCGTGTTTTCTGTTTCATGACAGTATGGAATGTGTTGCATTATTCCGTGACTCTGGTGCCAGAGAGACCTGAGTTCAAGTCCCACTTCCACCACTTGTAACTGAGGGACCTTAAGAAGGTTGCTTCAACTCTCTGAGACCCAGTTTCTGTTATAAAGGGGCAATGCCCACCTTCTACAGCATTACGAGAGCTAACTGCCCTTTCTCACAAATGTCACAGTCAAATAATAAAATAATGTGTAGAACGTGATCCCATTTTCCTAAAAAGAGGTATCTTTTGGAGACTTATGTATTTATAGGTGTTTATGTTTGAATATATGCACAAAGTCTGGAAGGATGTACACACTAAGCTATACACACAGCTCATTCCACCATGACTATTGTGCACAACATTTTGTGTGTGTTTTTGACTATTTTGTGTGCATTTTTTTTATTTCCCTCCCCAACGATGGTAAGGATCAGAAAGGCAAAAACAACCTTTATCCATTCCTATGGGCTAAATTATGCTGGGATAAGCATCCCCAAATCCCAGAGACTGCACCAGTGTCATCTCTCTCTTGGGCTACAAGACCATCGTGGGTCTGGCCAGCTTTGCACGTCAAAATCGCTACTGGCTGCCAGCCGCCAGACCACCTTCCCCTCACAGATCACCAGGGAGCACGCTGAAAGGAAAAGAGAGGGTATTGGCTCATCGCTCTCGACGCCACCTATGATTTTTTTTTTCACACTACCAAAGTGACAAGTCATAATTTTTGAATATACGAATTGCTAAGCAAGAAAAAAAATAAGGTTCACATGCAGACCCGCTCCCTCAATAAAAGCACAATTAATGTTCCCTAATGTCCTTTCTGTTTTATCTCCACACACACACTTTTCAATTTAGCCAAAATGCAATGACTTTGCACATCCGATCTCGAGAAAATGAATATTCATGAAGCACCTGGGTGTTCAGTCCCTGAACTCTTGTTTCCTTCTCTATATCTTACAAGCTATCTGTAAACTGGTATTATAAATGTAAACACATTCAGTACACATTGACAATTATCATTATCATAAACAAGAATCATAATTACTATTATCTTGCTTAATCATCGCAGCAACGCTGCCAAATTAACACAGATGAAAAAAAACCAAGGCTTAGAGAATTAAGTCATTTATCCAACCTACATAACTTGTAAGGGGGGAATTCAGGATACGAACCCATGTTTATTTGATTCAAAAACCCAATCCCAGCACGGCCCCCAAAGATGAACAAGGGGAGAGAGCAAATTTCCCACAGAAGATTTTTAGTCTAGGATAAGACTGTTCGCTCCAGAATCTTCTCAGTTCATTAGCTGAACTGATTTGTAGCCAATAGTTTCCACCCAGATTCCTCCCCCTTGGATAAGAAGCAGGAAGGAAGCCACAACTATTCAGAATGGCTTTCCCAAACCCTGGGCACCCCCAGTCTTGCCTACTCTCTTGATTTCCAATTACAGCCAATTGCGTTTCAATAGTAATAGCTCCAGCGCAAATAAGACATCTTCCAGTAACCAACTGGCTCCTCTTAAACCCCTTGTAAATGCTTTGGGATTAGCCACTGCATCCCCGTGCCTCCCTAGCCCTGCATCAGAACCTGTGAGAACCGACTGTCACCACCCTCTATCCACATCTGCCCTTTACTAGACTTCATTCATTTGGTTCCTAACAGCTTGGGTAGGATCCATGCCTTGGGTGGTTGCCTTTGCCTCTCTGCCTCACACACGGGCACACACGTGTACATGTGCACGCATGCACGCATGTACTTACACACACATATACATGCATGTGAGTCATGTGTTAGAGTATCCCGAAATCTGGCACCACACCTGGGCCGGCCCAGATCACACTAGGGTAAAGGGTGGCTTGGCACACAGCTTGGCTCGTGGAGGGATGTGACTTCAGCTGGAATTAACTAAGTGAGAACTGGCTTCCAGCTCTTAGTTTATGTGCTGCACCTGCTCCTTTCTAGTCCCTCCAGAGTGTGCCAATGACCAAGCCCTGGCATGACGAGGGGTGTTGGGGGGCAGCGCCAGCAAGACCCTCCAGCTTACCTGACCTGCAGGGTTGTGTGAGAATCTTCTGCCCCACAAAGCTCCATTGCTAAAGTGGCTTGTCTACCAATGGGGACAGGTGCCTGGAATTCTACCACTAGAACTTCATCTCTGTGGATTCAAGTTTTGGAGCTGCAGAAGACCCTCTCTTAAGATGCACATACTTGGGGCACCTGGGTGGCTCAGTGGGTTAAAGCCTCTGCCTTCAGCCCAGGTCATGATCCCAGGGTCCTGGGATTGAGCCCCACATTGGGCTCTCTGCTCAGCGGGGAACCTGCTTCCCTTCTTCTCTCTCTGCCTGCCTCTTTGCCTACTTGTGATCTCTGTCTGTCAAATAAACAAATAAAATCTTAAAAAAAAAAAAAAGATGCACATACTTGTGAGGGAGAATAAAACAAGGCCTATTAATTAGTAATGCAGGAATGTAAATGATTGCATTGGACTATTTCATTATTTAACATGACCCTCAGGGGGCCAGCACGTGTGAGCGTAAATGGGAGGCTTCACTGGGTGAGGGAAATGGGGAACAAGGCAGACCAGAGCACTGGACCCTGGGGAGGAGAGTGTGAGCAGAACTGACTTCATAACCTTGATTTCTACAGCCTGGTGAGGTGACTGGGCTGCAGACACTGTTGGGTGACCTTAGATCCCTAGCCTGACTTAGTGACTCAGCCACCCCCTGAAGGTGATCAAGGTGACCTACAGCTCGGGGCAGCTGGGTGCAGAATTAATTAAGGACATGTACAGCGTGCTTATTAAGTCATTAGGAGGAATGATTAATTATCATTTCAAAAGTTGCTTGTGGAAGGTGATGGGGAGAGCCTGGAGAGAGAGCTAAGAAAAAGTTTGGGAAATATGGAAAGGACACAAGGATAGCCCTCATCACTTGCTCTCAGTCCATCCTGGAAAACTGGGTCTTTCTATGTCCAGGATACCATCCAGTGGGACAATGGTGGCCAGTGGTGGAGGTGTGAGTAGCAGCAGTCCAAAATGGCTTTATGGGCTTCTGGCTGGGCTGTTGTCTTTTCGCCAGGACCCCACATGGCCATTAGTGGCCCCAAGAATCGGGAATACCAAGCACTAACAAGAGGAACTAGTCTGTGATAACTCTATACCTCCCATCATTTCTTGTGTGGCCCCGGTAGCAGGTGTGACCAAGTGCTCTGGCGACCAGGAAAGGAAAACGAGTCCAAGAAAAGTGTGGCTAAACTCAGCCAAGAGAGGTATCTAACCTTGGGTGAAACCTCCTGAGCTGTAGCTTCTTTATCTACAAGACTGGGGATAACACATACGAAAGCTCTCTGTGTAGCATAAAATGCTAGTTGCGTATTATCTCTATTCCTGTGCTCTTCAGGGTCAAAATCTGAAACTCTCATCCATTTTTCCAGAAGCTTTCTCAAATTTTGAGGACAGAGAAGTCATTAAACTTCACAAGGAATAAATGAGGAAGAAGATATGTCTGGGTTGTCATGTGAGGAAGCCTTATTTGGTAAAGGGAATCTCACCCAACACACAGCCACAGCACCTAAAATTTTAAGCATTTGTCAGTGTTTTCACTAAAAGATTTTTCCCTCCCGAAGGTTCATTTTTAAAACACCTACATGATAGCCAACACAACAAGTGGATGGGAAAGGAATGGGGGAATCCATGGTGGTCTACAGATAGGTCAATATACATTGGTCCACCAAATCAGCCTGCTTTCTAGCAAGACCTTGCTAGACTTGGGGTGGGGGGTAAATTTTGATGAATGCGGGGGATGGGGACAGCTCAAGGAGGCAGGAGCCCTGAAATCAACCATAGAATGTTGGGTTCCAAAAAGTTGCGGAGTGGGAGGAATTGTTCCAAGAGAAGGTGACAAGTAGAAAGAAACATGGTGACTATTGATAGTAAGACTTTTTTGCATAACCCTTTGCAGTTTGGGGCTTTGGTGCATATTCTCTCGCCCAATCCTCACAGCAGCCTGTTTCATGATTATTTTCTTTTTATAGAGAAGAAATTGAGACCCAAGGAGCTTCAAGGACTTGCCAAAGTTCCAGATCCAGCCTGGGGTAGAGGCAGGACTCAAAGGAAGCTCCTGAGTCTCCGCGCTCTTTCCGCCACACCCCCACTCCCGAGCTTCACATCTTACCTGCAGGGAATACTCTTTTCTAATTTGAATTTACCCAGCCCAAAGATTTTATCTTCCCTTCCAGAGTGCCTGAGATGTTGGATGGAGATGCTCCATAAGTAGTTGGCTCCCTTCCTCTCCTCTCTGCATTTAGTGGGTCCCTGTCCAGTCTGTTCAGTGGAACAGTCACACTAGCTGACATCCGGGGCACATTGCTGTGTACTGGGTGTCTTGCAAATCATATACCTATTTCTCGCTGTAATCTTTAAGATAGTCTCCTATCCACAGTCTACAGAGGCAAAGACCAAGGCTTAGAGAGTAGAAACAGCTTGCCAAAGGTTACTCAAGTGGTCAACAGGGAGTCAGGATTCAAATTCAAGTTGCCTGTCTGAAGCCCATGAAGAAGCATTGTCATCAACACACAAAAGCTACGAGTGGTATCTTTCTCCTTTTTATTTTTTTTTAAACTAGCTATTATTCTCAAATTCCCATTCATATAAAAGTTAAGCCCTTAGGAACCATCCTTACTCAAAAATACTTTCATTCATGTTTTTGTAGAACCTATGAACAAGAGGTTCACTACATTATATACCTGGAAGTAGAATTTCTGTTTCCTGTAGTGATGGACACTTTCAGTTTTGCTAGGTAAAGTGGTACCAACATCCACAGCTCCCTGTGGCATATGGAAAAACCATTGCTTGCTCTACTTCCTACCCAAGAATTGGCATTGTGAGAGCTTAAAATTTTTTTCTAACCTAGTAATGTGAAATGGTATCTCATTGTGGTTGTAATTTGCATTGTTTTGATGACTAATGAGGTTGAGCACCTTTTTATAGGCTACTGGCCATTTGCATTCCCTCTGTGGTGAAATGCCTTTTCATAGCTTCTGACTCTTTTTCTATATTGGTCTATTTGTCTTTCTTCTTGGGTTTTGGAAGTTCTTTGTAAGATAGTCTGGATACTAACTCTCTGTGAGTTACATGTATAGCATATATTTTTCCTGATTTGTGGCTTGATTTCCACTCAAATGCCCTTTGGTGAATATATTTTGTTTATAATATACTGAATTCATCAATTTTAAAGGGTTCTACTTTGTTTGTGTTTTGTTTTAAAAATCCTCTGCTACTCTGAAATTATAAAATATTTTCCTTTGTTATCTTTTAAAAGTTTTAAGTGCTTACATACAGCAATGTTTTCAAACATTCTCATTATTTTTAGTAATTTGTTGGTAAGTGCTTTGGGTTTTCTAGTAGGCAGTCATATTGCCAATTAATAACATTCGTGTTTCTGTCTTTGAATATTTATATTTTATGTATGCATTTTTACCTACTGTGCTTTGCAAGATCTTGGAGCAGAATGTTCAGTAGAGATGGTGAGAGTGAGCACGCTTGTCTTATTCTTGATTTGACCATTGAATAAGATGTTGGCTGTAGGTTTAGATGTGATAAACTTTGTTTCAGATAAGGAATTTCTGGGATGCCTGAGTGTAAAGGTTGGTTTGGCGGCTGCCTTCGGCTCGGGTCATGATTCCAGCATCCTGGGATCGGGTTCCTTGCTCAGCGGGGAGTCTGCTTCTCCCTCTGCCTCTGCCTGCCACTCTGTCTGCCTGTGCTCGCTCTCTCTGACAAATAAATGAATAAAATCTTAAAAAAAAAAAAAAGATAAGGAATTTCCCTTGTGAGCTAAGTTTAATAAGATCTTTTTACATGAATATATGTTGAATTATATCAGTGCTTATTCTGTGTCTGAAAGTCTATCTGAATTTCTTGGTTTTTAATCTGTTAATGTGGTGAATTACATTAATAATTTTCCAATGTTAAGCCAACTTTGCATTCCTGATATGAAGTCATGTCAATTTTATACAGGTGCTGTCCTGAGACATTACATTTATCTGAATGAAATTAGTTGTACTGCATTAATCTGACTGGAATTAACAGTTATACCAGCTACATAAAATGAATTGACAAGTATTACCTTTTAGCCTTTTCTCTAGAAAAGTTTGTGTGAAGATTAGAATGATGGGTCCCTTGACTATGTTTGACAGAACTTCCTATAAAGTCAACCTATATCAGATGTTTTCTTTGGGGGAGATTTTAATTCCTGATTTATTTTCTTTAAAGGTCATAGAGCAATTCAGATGTTTCATTCTTTCAGAAACTGGTTTCGTAGGGGCACCTGGGTAGCTCAGTCGGTTAGGCATCCAACTCTTGGTTTCAGCTCAGGTTGTGATCTCAGGTTCATGAGATTGTAGGGCTCTGTGCTTAGCAGGGAGTCTGCTTGAGATGCACTCCCTCCCTCTTCCTCTACCCCTTCCCCCACTCTCTCTCTCTAAAATAAACAAATAAATCTTAAAAAAAAAAGACATTGGTTTTATTATTTGTATTTTTTTGTTATTTATAATTTTGGTCTGTGTTGTCTAAGCTTTCACCTTTATTTATCTTCTCATCATCAGAGCTTTTGCTGCATCTCAGTGTGGTCCCCTTCTGTCATTTCTAATTTCTTGTTTGGGCTTCTTTCCTATTTCCTTCATCCTCTTGTCTTCTCTTCTTCCTATGTGCTGTGCAATTTACCACAATGACCTTAGCTTGGTTGATTTCTTTAAATTTATCCTGTTTGTGATTTTCTGAATCCAGTAGTACATAATTCTTAAAATACGGAAAATCATCAGTTCTCAATATTTTCTCAATATTGCTTTCTCTAAACCCTTCTCCTCTCCACTTGTACAACTTTAGTCAGATGTATGTTAGCACTTCCCCAGTTTCCATCACTTCAATTTCCCTTCTCATCCTTTCATGTCTTTTCATAGTTCTTCCATATTTTCCATATTTTGGTCTCTGCTCTATACCTGGGTAATTTCTTGAGATCTATCTTCAGATCAAATAATTAACTCTCCAGCCAGCTTTTGACTCCTGTTACTATTTTTGTTTTCATTTCTTGAAGTCCTATTTGGATATCATCTAAATCTGCCTGGTCATCCTGTTCACTCTTCGTTGTCACCATATGTTTAATATTCAGTTTTCATTCTGGATATGGATCTATTCCTCCTTTATTGTGTCTTGTTTTCTCATGTATATTGGGATTTTTATTTATGTGAACATAAAAACATTACATATGGGTATTCTTTGTGGTTGGGTTTAAATGGCAATCCATGAGAAAGGATTAGTATTTACTCTTGCCAGTTACTTGAGAAAACTAACTACCTTTTTTTTTTTAAGATTTTATTTATTTATTTAACGGGCAGAGATCACAAGTAGGCAGATAGGAAGGCAGAGAGGGGCAGGGGAAGCAGGCTCCCTGCTGAGCAGAGATTCCCGATGCGGGACTCTATCCCAGGACCCTGAGATCATGACCTGAGCTGAAGGCAGAGGTTTAACCCACTGAGTCACCCAGGCACCCCAGGAACTACTTTTGATATTTGTGTTGAGGTATTTTGTACTGCACAGGTAGTATGTATTGAGGACTTGCTCATAGATAGGTACTTTTGGGAGAAGCAATTGTTCTCTCTACTGAAGTCCAAAGCTGAGACACACCTCCTTCCTTGCCAACCCTCTTCTTGAGTGGATCTTATTTTCCTAGACATTGTTTCACTGACAGAACAACCTTCTCAGAGGCCTAATTTATGTAAGAATCTCTGTTCTGACATCCACCTTGAGCATTCTCAAGTCCTGTTCCTATCTTCAGATGTTACAAATGCACTTGTCAAAAACACAAAAGAAAACAAAAACCAAACACTGAGGGTGTAGGTTTTTGGAGAAGCTGCCATGCTTACCTCTGTCTATGGGTTTGTATTCCAACTTCGGGTTTAGGATCTGAGGGGTTCTCTTCTTTTCTTGCAATATTGGCTAGGCTCCTTGAAAGATTTCTACTTTATTTTTTTAAAGATTATTTATTTATTTAATTATTTATCTGGGAGAGAGTGAGAGAGGGAGGGAGGCAGGTCAGAGAGAGAAGTAGACTCCCTGCTGAGCAGGGATCCAATGTGGGACTCAGTTCCAGGACTCCAGGATCATGTCCTGAGCTGAAGTCAGTTGCTTAACCAACTAAACCACCCAGGCGCTCCTAAAGATTTCTACTTTATATTTTATCCAACATTTAAAATTTTTTCCCCTTTTTTCTGAAGGATTTTGCACTATTCAGTTCTCTGTATTGCTGGAAATATAATGTTTCTATAAGGTTCTTCATCCCAACTTTTCCCACCAAAAAAGCCCTCATTCATACTCAAATTCCTCACTGAGATGTTGATTCTTCTGGGGAGCATTCACTGTCCCACTCACTGCCAAAGCAAAATAAATTAGTCCATTATCTGTGTTCTCGCATACTTGGAACATCTAATAAAGATCTCCCACATTCTTATTTTAGTTATTTGCTTATCTGCTTCCTCCTACTGTTCTGCAAGTTCCTGGCAGAGTGTTTTAATTATCATTTTAGGTTCCATATTTAACACAGTGCATAACATAATATAAAATGAACAGTTAAATGTGTATTTATTTGGGTTTCAATACAGAAACGAAAAAAACATCATTGTTTACCAAATGAAGTCCAAACTCATTAGCATTTCACTCAAGTACCTTTACAATCTAACTGCAACCTCCTTTCCCAGGTTTATTACTCAATCATTGCATTGTTAATTAATATATTAGCTATCTATCATCATCATTCATACATTTCTTATCTAAGTATTTTTCAAGTGCCTATTATATGCAAGACTCTATGCCGAACAGTGGGACTATCTTCATGGATAAGACAAATATGATTCATGTCTTCATGGAATATGTTAGCAAAGGGGGACAAATATTAAGTAATTATATAATTATTTAGTTATATCGTGATAAGTATTACAAAGAAAAGATAGAAGCCCTGAGAGACGCTCAGCAAAATACTTTGATGCTCTGATGGAACAGCAGCGTCCTCGGCATATGGAACAGCTCATCCTCTCATTCATTCTGTGTAGCAACAAGGAACCAATCATTGTCCCTTGAATGTGACCATGATGATGCCTGGGCTCAACTGGTTTCGTCTGTCTGATCTGTCCTATCACTCACCTGTCCTCCAACACCTCTGTCTGTCAAAATGTCAAGATCCCACTTCTTTCCCAAAGGTTTTGTCCATGAAGTCTCCCTTGGTATAGAATGTATTTGACTACCTTTTTGCCCCACTTGATATCTTCATTATGGTGTTGACATCCTATGGTGTATGATATCCATATTTATATCCTATGTATGTGAACTATATGAAGGCAAGTGATATATTTTATTTAGCTTGATAACTTTCTGCTATGTAGAATCTCAGTTTGACCACTATTTTCTTCTCTTTTTAAAAATATTATATTTATTTATTTGAGGTGGGGGAAGCAGACTCCACGTTGAACAGAGAGCTTGATTCGGGGCTCAATCTCAGAATCCTAAGATCATGACCTGAGCCAAAGGCAGATGCTTAACTGACTGAGCCACCTTGGTGCCCCAAGACCACAGTTTACTTCTATGGCAAAGTTACAACCAGACTGTGCCAGACCAGAAACCGCAATGACGTCAAAAAAAAACTACAAACTGGTTTACCAAGAGAATTTTTGAAAAATCAACCATGCCAAACCACAGGTTCACAGGGTTTTGGACAGGTAGCCAATACCCAGGACCTTTTCAAGCTTAGTACTGTTAACCTACCAATCTGGCACAAAATAAAAAGCCCTGAACTATATAACTTGATTTGGCCATGTTGGGTAAAACCAACTGTCTAAGCTCTGCAGGTAGGGAGTTAGTGTGGTATCGTTAACCCCTTCCCTGCTCTTTCCATAAAGAATGGATGCCAAGGACTATTGGCCCCAAATCATTCTGGGTTGGAAGACAAAGTATCTGGGGCCGGAGGACACTCAAGTGAGCTCAAAGCAAGAGTTAAAGTGAAGGCCCACATACAATATTTCCAAATATTTAAAATTTATAAATTAAGTTCACACATAGTTACAAAAAAAATATGTTCCATTCTACCACCTTGACAAATACATCCTGAGAAATATATATATATATATATATATATATATATATATATATATATATCTAGGTTTTAATTTGAAATTCACTAACACATTGCAAGATGGTGGCTCAAGAAGAACCAGGGACTCCATTCTCCAAGAATGCTTCTCCTTCTCTTCCCACCTTTGACTCCATCCTTCACCAAAAGTGCCTTGCATACATATATAAATATCCTAACTCACATATCCAAGCTCCATCGTACTTCCAAAATCAGTACGCATTGGCTTCCTCTCCAGAGGCACAGTCTATCCTCAGGAGAATAGATCCAAGAAAGAGACCTATACAGGCCCCTGAAGCAAGTTCAAGGCCATTTGGGTAGGAAATTATTGGGTCTAGAAGCATAGTCTTGAGGGAAGGCTAAGGCTTCAGGTGAGCCCTTTCCTTTGGTCCCATGGACCCTTTACCTTACAGGGAGAGTCTTAGCCAGAGAAGATTCAGAGTAGAGTCTCCTGAAAGAATGAGCCTGGATCAAGAGGCCCTCTCACTTGCATCCTAGGACAGTGTCATGGAAAGGACCTAGGATTTTGTACTAAATAAAGTTAACAAAGAGGAATTTCCAACACTTCAATATGATACCCTTTGATGGCATGTGAAGAGAAATACGCAAAGAAACAACCATGTAATGATGGAGGCAGAGACTGGAGTGATACATCTATTAGCTAAGGGGTATCAAAAATTGTCAAGAACCACCAAGAACTAGGAAGAGGCAAGGAAGGATTTCTTCTCTAGAGCCATCAGAGGGCATGGCTCATCTGACATCCTGAATTCAGACTTCCAGCCTCCAGAACTGTGTGACAATAAATTTTTGTTGTTTTAAGCCATCCCATTTGTGTGTGGGAAACTAATATGATCCTTATGCATAGTTTTATTACAGTAAGTCTTAAAACTTTGTATGAGTCATGTGGGTTTGATTTTTTTCATGATTGCTTTAGACATTCTAAGTTATTTACAATTCTATGTGTATTTTAGAATTCCTTTGTCATTTTCTACAGAAAAAAAAAGCATGCTGGGATTGTACAGAATCAATAAACCAATCTGGAGAACATTGTCTTAAAAATGGGATTTCAGATTATGCTGAGTGAAATAAGTCAGGTAGAGAGAGTCAATTATCATATACTTTCACTTATTTGTGGAGCATAACAAATAGCATGGAGGACAAGGGGAGATGGAGAGGAGAAGGAAGTTGAGGGAAATTGGAAGGGGAGGTGAACCATGAGAGACTATGGACTCTGAAAAACAATCTGAGGGTTTTGAAGGGGCGGGAGGTGGGAGGTTGGGGAAACCAGGTGGAGGGTATTAGAGAGGGCAAGGATTGCATAGAGCACTGGGTGTGGTGCAAAAACAATGAATACTGTTACGCTGAAAAGAAATTAAAAAAAAAAAAAGAAGGGAAAAAAATGAGATTTCAGTCCATGAACATAGTATATAATTCCATATACTTAGTTAAGTTTTCTTTCATTTCTCTCAGCAGTGTTACACAGTTTAAGGTGTAGAGATCTTGCACATCTTTTGTTAAGTCCAGTTCTAAGAATTTTATGTTCATGTATTTGTTAATACATTTTTTTCAATTTTGTTATCCAACTATTTGTTCTTACTATATAAAATAAAATTTTTTTTGGTATATAAGCCTATTATTTTGTGACTTTGCTAATTTCACATTAATTACAATGGTCATTTTGTAGATTTCTTTGGATTTCCTATGTAAGAAAATTTTTCATTTGAAATGCAGTTTTCATGACTTCCATCCACTCTTTATGCCTTTTATCTCTTTTTACTGCAAGTTATTATCATTACATGAGTGCTGGGTACAGATTTCATTCTCTCAGCTCAGTGCATGATCTTGAAAAATGGTGAAATTTCATGGGCTTACTTGCCTCTCCTGATATCCTGAGATTATGCAGAGGCAGGCAGGGACTTCTTTTCACATTGATGTTTCACATAACTTTCCTTAGACTGTCTTGCACTGACTCAGTTTGCTTCTCCCTAAGTCGAAGAATCATGGCAAAAAAAAAAAAAAAAAAAAAAAAAAAAAAAAAAAAACCAAAAAA
>NC_081557.1:19482454-19484435 GCF_022355385.1 Mustela nigripes
AAAAAAAAAAAAAAAAAAAAAAAAAAAAAAAAAAAAGACAACACCCAAGAATGTGTCTGTTTATGTTCAGGATTGTTTATTTAGGTCAGGAGAGACATTAAAAATGCTGATGAGCTGTTCAAGATTTTTTATTTCTTCTCTTGTCTTTCCCTTTTACATTGTATAATGTACATTTTTTAATATAATGCTATATTCTTTATTTAGTAACTACTGAATTCTGAATTTTTTTTTTGCTTCCTTTAAATTTCCTTTGTATTCATTTTGTTGGGTATTTGGAGGAGGATAGTACATGATATGGCTTCATTTTTCTATCTTTATCAAGAAGTTCCATACTTTGCCTTCAGCAGAGGGAACTTAAACTCAAATACTAGAGTCTAAAAAATAGCATATAAAAAAGAAATGGGCTGTATGGACCTGTAGGGAAGAGAGGTCCCAGAATTTGTCTAGAGAAGCAGTTACTACTCTTCTTGTTCCTATAAAATGTTTTGTAGGGACATGCAATGAGGTCTCAGGATTTTTAAAGAAAAGCTAGAAATCATATTTTTAAAATTTTTTTATTGAAAAATCTTGCAATAAAATCTTGCAATAAATCTTGCATCTTGCAATAAAAGAAATTTTTTATTAACATATAATGTATTATTAGCCCCAGGGGTACAGGTCTGTAAATCGCCAGGTTTATACACTTTATTTTTTTTTTTTAAGTAAATCTCTTTCTCTTTAAATGTTGGCTACTAAATAAAAAGAAAAAAAAAATTCTGAGGGCAAAAATAAATATTGGCAACCTGGATGTAGCTGTCATACTACCAGTACCTTTTAGAGAATCACTTCATGGAGGGCTCAGCCAGTCCTCTGGTGCTATTGTAAGTCAGAGCAGAATTTTTACTTGAGTATTCTGAAGCAGTTCAACAAACAAATGAGCAAGCCATTAGCAATATTGATTTCCAAAAGCATTAGTACAATCTCTTCAAACTAATGAGGAAAAATACTTGTCTGTTAAAAGTTTTATAACCAGTTAAGCAGTTAGTTAAGAGGAGGGCAAAGGGGCACTTGGGTGGCTCAGTGTGTTAAGTGCCTGCTTTCAGCTCAGATCATGAAGCCAGGGTCTGGGATGGAGCCCAATTTGGGCTCCATGCTCAGTGGAGAGTCTGCTTCTCCCTCTCGTTCTGCCCCTCCCCTCCATGCTCTCTCACTCACTCTCCCTCAAATAAATGAGAAAATAAAATCTTTTTTTTTTTAAGTGAGGGCAAAATTAAGACTGCCTTTTCTATTGGTTTTTAATATTTTTAGTTACCTTTAATGTTATGAAATTTTACCATGTTTTTTAAGCATAAAAGTACCAAGAGAAAATACATTGCAGACTCTAAACTATTGAAAGACATGTTTCAGTAAGAAGAAAATCAAACCCCTATCAAGGATGTGAGAGTGATGATGATCACAAGACTGGAAGACATGCCAATAAATTTAACTAATTATCTGTTAATTTAAAATTGCATTTTGTGTATTTTAGAAGATCAAAGTAGAACTCAGTCAATACAAACAAGGTAAGGATTTGCAATAATTAGGTTTATCCTGTGCTAAGTTCTGAGTCTTGGTATGAAAGGGTAGACATATAATGTGTTGACGAACTTTAGAATTTCTTAGAAAACAACCTTCAGTTACATATGTGTGGCAAGTTAAAATTCCATTCAACATATTTTTTGTTTCTGGTGAAGTTGGCTTTCTTTTGAAATAACAATACTTCTCTAAATTGTTACCATTGGGTTTGGTTATTTGACTTATGCAGCCATTGAAATATAATTGGGAATAATATGTGTTATGGTCAAATGGAAGTTTTCAGAGCTTTTACCAAGGATTCAGTGTGAACCTCACCATGATCTTTTTTCTTGTGCCTCCAGACTGGGGTTGTCAGATAAAACACAGGATATCCAATCCAATTTGAATTTCAGATAAACAACAAATAGGAAACCATTGTTAGTATAAA